>NW_020799143.1:20803525-20810399 GCF_003259725.1 Athene cunicularia | reverse complement strand
CCCCCCCCACACACACACACACAGTGTGGCATCGAGTGCCAACACCCAACATAATCCCAGGACTCCACAGCATGGAGAACTGAACGGCAGAGCCTCATAAGCAGGCAGTGAATTGTCATAAATTCTACACAGGCATGATAACATGATACACTCTGAGTAGCAGTGAGTTCAAGCAGGCTTTATCCTGCCTTGATGAAAGTTAAACTTCAGGGGATTACTCAGTCTTTAAAATGTAAAAAGTTTATAATGTGTCCTGAAGAATTCACATCTCAGTCATCACTATATTACAAGCTTCTGAATTGGAAGATTTATGAAAATTATCTAATGAATTTCATGGGGAGTTTGGCAGAAAACCGTCAAAAGTACGTGAATAAAATATGCCATTTTTGCCAAAGGAAACAACTGTGAATTTGATTGTTCCACATAAAAAAATAAAAGGGCATAAAACACTTGGATAGGTCTAAGTATTGTAGACATTGTTAAACTATTTCAGTTGATAACTGATAGGTGTTGGATTTTCTTTTAATTCTATGGAGCCATTTCTCTGGATCACAACATAATGTATGGAAGTAGATAAAGCAACTTCAAAAGAATTAAACCTGTATCGAAAAGATCTCATCTGATCATGATTAAAATAAAATATTCTATCTTCAGCATTCTGACAGCAATCATCTCAGCCTTGCAAAACTGTCATGACTTTACTGGACCAGGAACAAAGTCACTTTTTGCCACAGAAGAAAGAGTATAATTAAAATATTGGTACTGCACGTACCCAGTTAGAAGCCTTAATTTCTGCACCCTGGCAGGGGAATATAATTTTCCAGGCTTGAAATATAGAAAATATTGCCCCAATCCAAAAATGCATTTATGCATCAAATGACTGAGTTAATCCACGAGTAGTTCCCACTGAAACAGATGTAGCAAACACTTGTGAATCAAATAAAATACTGGTCTGAACTAGTAGCCTAACAACGTATGATGTTTTTTCTGTAGTCAAAATATGACATTGCCTAAAATTGAAAAAAACAACTCAATACCCATGACTTTGCCTCGAGAATGCAAAATCTCCTGACTCACAAGACTACATTTGCAACCTGGACATTTAATCGTCTTTATATAGTTTCTCCCCACAGTTTTATTTATAAATGCTTAACATTTTTGTAAGCCAGTGATTTCCTAACACAGGGTGGTAACAAAACTATCTCTGTTTAACATCTGAGCTTGCTACTGCAGAGGAATCTCTACCTGTCAGTCTTCCTCCTTCCTCATCCAGCACCTAATATGCACCTAAACTTTTGTGAGCAAAGACAAAGTATCTTTTCCTTCATAGTAACAGCTAATAAAAGTAGGCTTAGCATAGCAGCTGAATGGTGCCATACTACTGTAGATGCTGATGGCCACAGAGAATATTTGTGCCTACTATCATTTCTCTAAGGAGGTCTGATTATCTTAGACCGCTATTTCTCTCTGAGCACATATCTGGAAGGAAACACTTTGGACTGTACAGTATTTATACATGACCTGCTAACACCCACCTGTTTGTGACTACTGAATTACCTCCTCCACACAGGAGTACTATGGGCAAACAATCCCAAAAGAGTGGCTGCCAGGGTTTTAAGAGCACCATTCACACCTGGACGAAAAGCAACCAAATGAGGAAACAATGCATTAAAATGTCAAGTAAAGAGTAAAGATTTTAAGAATACAACAGGTTGCAAACCCATGCTGCCCAGCCTGCAGTGAAGGGTATAATCAGTACCAATCCCCTTCTACATCATCAAAGATTTAACAGAGTCACAGTTTCACAAAACTAGCTTCCTTTTTTTCCCCTGGGTAACTACATGAAAATTCCACACAGAGTTCTATTATCACTACTGTTATTTCTAACTTTAAATACCATCTGAAAGAGATCTTACTCTGGCTACCAGCCCTGTCAGAAAGCAGGATTTTTCAGCTAACAAGGACCTGGAGATTTTACAAGACCATGGGGGGTTTGAAAATATTCTTCCACTTTTGTAACAATCAAATTAATATCATGTGCCAGATCCAAAGTGTCATTTTATAGATTACTTTAAAAAGGTACTCATGTTGTAACTTTCAGACTGCTTTAAGATATGCAAGTAGAATTAAGTGCAAATCCATAGACTATGTGATCACTACTATATTTTCCTTGTTCTGTAACCGACTTCTTAAGAAGTAGTTGGCATCTTTTTCCAAAGGCAAAAGACCAGCTAAAGTACTCTGCTTTTAATAACTGAAACTCTTCACTCCTGAGCTGTCACAAATTGCTAGCATGCATTTCTGCTCCATTTGTCTTTCCATAGGCTTCAACAGTCCAAAAGGCTGCTACTATTATGGCAATGCTACAACTGCAGGGACATATACAAGCAGGAAGTGAAAAAACAATACACATCACACAGCAAAATAATCACACCAAGAGCAGAAGAAATTAATCAAACAGAACCACATGCATTCTCTAAAAAATCCACCAACAAATCACTTTAATGCACAACAAATTTAAGAGTTTTTATTTTGATCACTGCCAACCAGAGATCACACTGAGAACATTTATTAACCCCTAAACATGTATGTATGATCTTCCTGATTTACTTTGTGTCTTTCTGTTGCAGCAACTTCACTTGGTGGTATGCACAACTTTTTCCTCCCTACTTAGCCCAGCAAAACTGCTAATAATCAAACAAGAATTATCAGAGCATCCTTTCTGCAGTGACTCCACAGCTCACAAGGGGCAGCTCTGGCCATGGAAAACACCCCTCAGATCCGAAACTGTATTTTCCTATCTCACACACCAGTTTGTAGCTCATACAGATGTTATGAGAACTTCAGCATATTTCATGATCCAACAGGTAGAAAAATCAAGGATGTCAAGCCTTTTTTTTTTTTTTTTTTTTTTTAATCATGTTGCTGCATTGTCCCACATAGGAAGCAAATGGAATTTTCTTTAACTAAAACATACTGCCATTGAATTTAAAAGCAGAATCGTCAAGAGTTTTCAAGGGGAATTTGCTAATAAAATCACAAATCTGACATGCTTTCACTCCATATCTTACTTTACATACTTCGTACCAAAGCCAGTAAAATAATTCTTCAGCCTTTATGTGTAATTTCTAACTGAATATACAGGTCACTTCGAAATAGTTTTGCAAGCTCGCATGACTCTAAAAATACCTGCAATGTTTTGGACATCAAGTCTATCACTAACGTTGAAGCTTAAAACACTTTAAATCACGGATGTATTTGAAATGTGATACTCAGCAAAGCAGTGTGAAGAGAACTGGAGACATGCATTTCACTTGACACCAGCTCAAAGGCAGTAGAAAAATAGAGCTAAAATAAATACAGCAGTGCACCACACTATAGCATATGCCAAATAGACCACATAGAAATGACCATACGTGTTCTTATTCTTTAAGTCATGCACAGAAAGGCTATTAAAAAAGGGCAGAAAGTTTATCACTAAGCAGGGATGTGATTTATTTCTCACTGTAATTTTACAACAGTATTTGGAGCTCAAAACAGGGATTGACAGCAGGGCGTCAGAACACAGTGCATGTCTTTCTGAAATGCCCCTGCAGCAACAGTATGCTAACCTGGCTTCCTTCTTAGACCTGAATTTTAAGGGACATCTCAGAGGTGAATTAGCCATTGGCAGACATGCTCTACCACAAGAAAAACAATCCACTTTCCTCAAAGGGTGCTAAACCTCTACATCCTCCACATCATGAAAGCGAAGGCCAGTATTTCAAGTCTGAATGCCCTAGAACTAGGTAGAGCATGATACCAATACTGAGAAGGGTTGAGCACACCCTGATTTTCTGTCTGAAATGAAAGCTTATGAGTTGAAAGGTTACACCACACCTTGATTCACTGAATCAGGCTGTATCTGAAGAAATTAGGGGAGCAGAAACATTGTCTTCCTGTAGCACCTACCCAGTGAAACAGCACCTCAGTTTTAACGACACTTGTCAGCTTCATTTACCATGAGGACTTCTCAGAATGTTATCCTTAATTTAAAACCTTTGCAATTGAGAATTGATCATGGACTACCCGTAGCTTTGAAAACAGTTTTTGGCGTGACCAGCAATAGAAAGAAACTTACTTTTGCAGAAGTTCTAGATTCTGGTGAATGCATTTGATAAAAGCAGTACGAGTTCATCTACTTCTATGTGGCTTGTTGGACAAATTTCCAGAAATAATGTCAGCACTGTGCTGATGTCCCACTTCTTAGCTTGCTTCTCACATATTATTAAGAAATGAGTTAATAAACATTTACTAAGGGAAGACTCTCTGCTTTTTTTTTTTAGAAATGCACACAAAACCTACTTGTTTTTGTGCACCTAATGACAAACCAAATATGAAAAAATACAGAAGCACAACCAAAATAATTCTAGGTGAAGAAATACAACCTTAGCTACAGTGCAGTTACAGACAGCTCTGTTACATTACACCCTTTATTACATATTTATCATGCTTGATACGCATAGTTATGTATAACAGCTAATACCAGGAAAGTGAACAGTTACCATTTCAGGACATGTGTGCTTGAGAATGGAACATCTCTTACTTCATGGAGTGAAGAATATATTGTCTTCACAAAATTCTTAGCAAATTTCATTACAACAACTCATACAGTATTAGGTTTGCATTATGTCATAAATCTAACTTAAACTTACAAAAATGCACCTGACTCAAAGTTAACTTTATATTTTGTGGTATCCTAAAAATTTTATTTTAGGTATTGATTTGTAATCTGATTTGTTATATCTAACCCAAATTTGCTGAGTTGGGTTTTGTGGTTTTGCTTTTCTAAAGCCACTTTGAGAATAAATCCTAGATACTTTATCACCAAATATACTCCTAAATACTGATACATTCTGTGATCATCAGTGCTACTCTGTCCACCACTATAACTGTGCCAGAGTAAGAAATATCATTTGACCGAATTTTATAGCATGTGATTATGTCAGAACATGCCACTGAAGAAGTGTCTCCCCAGCTTCTGGCAACTATGTCGGTTAGTATCATGAAGCATTAACAGACCTGAAATAATGGTTCCTGTATAGCAAAAGCATTATTCTATTTTCACTTCTGTTACTCGCTATACAACATTGGATTGTTTCACTATTTTTTTTTTTTTTAATATGACTCTATTTATAGGACATACCCTTTAGAGGTCTAGCTGAAAAATCTACTTCTTTTCCTGAAATGCTTAGAAACCCACCAACACATACAAAAACTTCAAACTATTTTTAAAAACAATTATTACAACATTTATGACAATAAATACCTCTATTACACTGCTCACCTTCTGTTATTTTCTGTTAGGCTCCCTCCTTAAAACTAATGAAATGTAGGAAGATCAACTCTGTGAAATTCTACAGACACTCATTTACCAGGCTGCCCAGCTCTGTCACCCACAGCACTAACAATTGCATGAATCCACAGGCATTTTAGGGAATTATTCTGGGTTTTCTAGATACCTTTTCTAAAAGAATAGTGTTGACATTCTAAATAGTATCCAGTCACTGACTGGAACCATCCTCAGCCTGATTTATTAATGAGCACAGTCTTAAAGTGGCAGACATCCTTTTCACTGATACAAATGTGGACCACACTGGCCCTCCCACTGAAGACCTATCTGTTTCATGATCCAGGACATCAACGCTAAATACACCAGAGCCCACAGAAGCAGGATCTGCTTCTCTTTGAGGAGACTCCAGTAGTCTACCCTCTCAGTAACTGGTTTGCATAACTACAAAACCCTGAATCTGCGCTTTTGATTTAGTACAGCATTAAGGAACTCCTCAGGTCCTGCAGGTCAGCTGCAGATGGATGACAAACAAGTGCAAATGGATTTGTGTCATCCTACGAAAAACACAAGGGTGTACCCATTATACCATTGTGGGTTAGAGGCTGCAAGACAAGAAAGAGGCAAACTCATGACAACAATTAAAAAGGATTGGGTTTAAGCACCATCCACATCCTTCACATCAGCTATCTGCAAGTTGGTATGCAGCACACCTCTGTAGTGACTGGATTTGTAAAATTCCAGTCATGCTGCAGTTGCTCCTCTCAATTTCTTTGTTTTTGAAGAAAATTAGAAAACCACTGTTTCCAGTGTGTGTGCCAAAAGTGTATGTGTCACTACATGGCACCTATTTGAATGAATAGAAAATCTGAAAGCAGAATCTATGCTAATTACATGTCTATACTGAGGGTCGGTAGCGAGTCTTAAGGGTACTGACATAAATTAAAATAGAAGATTCAGCTTCTTCTGAAGACATTAGAACTTAATTCACTCCAAGGCTGACAAGTGTGAACAATTTCAGATTTCAAGACTGTCTTGGTTTTGGCTGTGACAGAGTTAATTTTCTTCCTAGTAGCTGATAGAGTGCTTTGGATTTGGTGTGATAATAATGTTGATAACACACTGCTGTTTCAGCTGTTACTAAGTAGCACTTACCCTAAGCTAAGGGGATCTTTCAGTTTCCTATGCTCTGCCAGCAAACAGGTGTACAAGAATCTGGGAGGGAGCATGGCCAGGACAGAGGACCTGAACTGGCCACAGGGATATTCATACCATAGGGTATCATGCTCGGTACACAAACTGGGGGCAGTTGGCCAGTTGGGGCAGATCGCTCCTTGGGCATCAGTCCCTGGTGAGCAATTGCATTGTGCATCACTTGTCTTTTCTTGTAATTTTCATTACAATTATTAATACTATTATTTATTGTTGGTTCTATTATATTTTATTCTATTTTAGTTATTAAACTGTTCTTACCTCAATCTACAAGTTCTACTTCTTTTTTTTTTTTTTTTTTTTTTTTTTTTTTTTTTTTTTTTTTTTTTTTTT
>NW_020799143.1:20734991-20803475 GCF_003259725.1 Athene cunicularia | reverse complement strand
TTTTTTTTTTTTTTTTTTTTTTTTTTTTTTTTTTTTTTTTTTTTTCTTTTTTCCCAATTCTCCTCCCCATCCCACTGGAGGGATGCAAGTGTCTGCCTGGTACTTAATTGCCAGCTGGGGTTAAACCATGACAAAGAAAAATTCATAAATTCTAAGCCGGAACAAGAACACCACCCCAAACACAGTATCACCAGTGCCATGCTGTAAAGCAGAGCCTGTCCTATTCCACACCTGCTAAATTTTAAGCCTTTGCATGCCCTAAGGGACCAGTCATTAAAAGTCCACTTCAGAAATAAATTACTTTCTCCCTCATCGCAAGTTTCTATGAAGTAAAAACCTAATGTTGACACCTCCTCCCCACAGCAGGGTATTTATTGTCTGTTCCAGAGAGGAACCCACCCCTTCCTTCTCTATTCATCTCTCTATAAAAGATGCTTTTGAAAAGTCTGCTAGAAGAATGATTGAAATCCTAATCATCAGGAGTAAACGATGCTTGAAACAGATGAGCAGGCATGGCAGACAAATATTTTTGGGCAGACAATGGTAGACAAATACTTTCAGGAAAGCAAACATCCGTAGAAATACTCTTTGTTCTTGAATAAGTCTGTTGCTTTGGACAAATTTTCCTCAGGAGAGCAAAGACTCTAGGAACTCCTCCTCCTCCACAAAACTGGCATCATTCACACAACTGGCCTTTTTAGCAGAAAAATAACAAATAACTCTAATTTACTGCAACCCTTTCCTGAACGTACTGAATTCTCTAACCCCTGAACACAAAGACTTACGGTGTAAAATACAAGCATTTAAAACCAATTTCATTTTCTCTCACAAGCAGCACAAAATTCAAACAAGACCAAAAGAGCAAAATTATTTATAGTCATCTCCCATATGCTCATCTGTCATAATGTTCATGAATTTATAAATTGGGTAGAATTGAACAGACAATACAATTCAACTACAACATGCATAAGTTTGAACAGCTGGCAGTCAACACAGTTTGAACAATCTGCCAATAGACAGGAGAAACAAAGAGGAGAAATACAAATATGGTGCACAATCCCAAAAACTGGGAATACTCAACATGTATGAAGCAAAACCAAACACCACTTACTTCAGATTTGGAGGATATGTTTTCCTCCATGTCAGAATCATTGGGATCTACAATATCATCAAATGGTGGCAGAGTAGGTGTCTTCCTTTCCAGTGCATCGTTTTCAATTTTGACCCTCCCCACCTTGAGTTGAGATCTATCCTTTGTCTGGTTTTTGTCAGCTGAACAAGTAAGAATCAGTGGTTGGGCACTAGAAATACTTTTAAATAATGAATCCGAGCTACTTTTCTTTCTTTTTTTCGCAGAAGGTTCATCAGACTCCAGAACAGAGGGCCTTTTTGTGGGGGTCTTCTTTTCTTGCTGCTGCCCACCTGTTATGGTAAGGATGGGGTTGTTTTCAGATTTTGGCTCCTTGGACATGGGTTTGGGTTCCTTGAAGGCCATTTTGGGAACTACTTTTTCATCTTTTACTGGTTTGTTTTCTTTGGGTTTCTTTGAGGATTCTTTGGAAAATTTGTTGTGTTCCCTGGAAGGTTCTTTGAAGGCACTTTTATGTTCTTTTGAGTTTTTAGAGGTTTTTTCCTTGTGCTCCTTTGTTAACTTCTGAGTCTTTGAAAAACTGTTACTACTGCTGCTGCTGCTATTTATGTTTAGAATCCTAGTTGGGTCCTGCAAAAAGCAGATGCAAAATTTTATTTAAAAAAAAAAAAAGAAAAAAAAGAACTCTTAAAGCCCCAAAAGACAGACACGATATGGATACAGGTTTCATATTAAAAACTTGGTACCGCAGACTGAAAACAGAAACTGCAAATATTTATATAAGAACAGATAAAAACTCCATCATTTTAGTCAATTTATCTGATACAAAACGGTGGAACATAAGCAGTTACCACTGTTTGTCAGAATCTGCAAGACAAATTAGTTTTTATCTTATGAATTAGATAAGTTTTTTAAGAAACATCATAAGATGAACATAAAGACAGTTTAAGATGTGTTAACCATGAGTATTAGTGATCAGGAAAAAAAAAAACACACAAAAAAACCCAACAAAAAAGCCAACACCACCAAAAAACAAACAACCACAAAAAACCATAAGGAAAGATAATTGACAAGCAGCTGAACATGGCCAGCAGTGTGCCCAGGTGGACAAGAAAGCCAACAGCATCCTGGCTTGTATCAGAAATACTGTGACCAGCAGAAGCAGGGAGGTGACAGTCCCCCTGTGCTCTGCTCTGGCGAGGCCACACCTGGAGTGTTGTGTCCAGTTTTGGGCACCTCAATACGAGAGAGATCTCGAGGTGCTGGAGCGAGTGCAGAGGAGGGCAACGAAGCTGGTGAAGGGCCTGGAGAATAAATCCTGTGAGGAGCGATTGAAGGAGCTGGGACTGTTCAGTTTGAGGAGGAGAAGGCTGAGGGGAGACCTCATCACTCTCTACAACTCCCTGAAAGGACATTGTAGAGAGGTTGGTGCTGGTCTCTTCTCACAGGTAATTAGTGACAGAACAAGGGGGAATGGATTTAAACTGCAACAGGGGAGGTTCAGACTGGACATTCAGAAAAAAATTTTCACAGAAGGAGTGGTCAGACAGTGGAATAGGCTGCCCAGGGAGGTGGTGGAGTCACCATCCCTGGATGTGTTTAAGGGTCATTTAGATGAGATGCTGGGGGATATGGTGTAGGGAGAACTTGCAGAGTCAGGCTGAGGGTTGGACTCAATGATCCCAAGGGTCTTTTCCAACCTGAATGATTCTGTGATCAAGATATGAACCATATAGTGTCAACAGAATTAATTCAGGATCAGTGCAAAACATGTGCTCCTGATGATATTTCAGGCAAAATTTAACTTCTCTACTGTGATCCTGTCTCCAGCTCTTGCCAGATCCTTTTCCTCATAACAACCCTGGGTCCAGCCTGGCTATGGAAGACTTGATGTGAGATACACAGCATCTCAGCAGTCAATGTCTTTTTATGGAAAACCTCCTTTACAAAAAATGCTTTCTTCTTTGTATTTATTTCTGTTGTCTCTGCTGAGTATTTCATTGTATTTTTTAAAATTCAGTTGTGTGAAGGGTTTCTGATAGGGTGATGACTCAGAGGTCCTATAAGATAGGCAAAAGCAGAAAGAGCAGATCAGTACCATTTCTCAGTTGAATCTAAAAAGTCAAAGTGGCAAGGAAAATAGTGATCTGCAGCAAGAATCATCAATAAGGGAACTAAACCATCCAGAATGGGTTGTATGGGATCCTTTCTTCTGAGAATTAACACCCACAAATTTTCAAAAGATAAGGATAGTTCCAGCACTGCCCACTTTCACTCTAACTGCTAGCAGTGGGCACACAGCATCTCAAAAATTGGTGCTAGTCAGTTTCAAAAAGGGTGATAGTCAGTATAAATATTACAAGTGTACTTCTGGGTTTGACTTTCAATAATTTAGTTGCTTATTCATCCAAGTCCTTTGTAAGATGCAGATCAAAGTGGTGCCTAAAATCCTCTCATCTGTGTAAGACTGGATATGCTTTCATCTGTATAAAATTCATGTACAAATCCCTAGCTCTGTTATATTTTCCAGCAATCCACATCTAGTATTCTACACTGCTAAGAATATGCTTTTCTCTTCTGGCTCCTGTACTGGTTTTGGCTGGGAAAGAGTTACTTTTCTTCATAGTAGCCAGTATAGGGCTCTGTTTTGGATTTGTGCTGAAAACAGTGTTGACAAGACAGGGATTCTGCTAAGCAGTGCTTACACAGCATCAAGGCCTTCTCTGTTTCTCATGCTGCCCCGCCAGTGAGTAGTCTGGAGGTTACACAAGAAATTGGGAGGGGACACAGCAAGGACAGCTGACCTCAAGTGACCAAAGGGATATTCCAGACCATATGATGTTGTACTCAGTAATAAAAAGCTGGGGGAAGGAGGAGGAAAGGGGGACAGAGTGATGGCATTTGTCTTCCCAAGTCACCATAATATGTGATGGAGCCCTGCTTTTCCAGAGACAGATCAATACCTGCCTGCCAATGGGAAGTGGTAAATTAATTCCTTGTTTTGCTTTGCTTGCATGCACAACTTTTGCTTTACCTATTAAACTGTCTTTACCTCAACCCACAAGTTTTCTCATGCTTACCCTTGCAATTTTCTCCCCCATTACACTGGGGAGGAGCAAGCGAGCAGCTGTGTGGGGCTCTGCTGCTCACCAGGGCTAAAGCACAACAACCCTGTAGTATATAAGTAGATGTGGTATGTCTGAGTGTCTGTACTGGCTCTGTCTGAGCTGGAATTGGTTTTCCCTACAGCAGCCCTCACGGTGCTGTGGTTTATGCTGGGAGCTGGCCGGGTGTTGGCAGCACCCTGGTGTTGTGGCTACTGCTGAGCAGTGCTTACACAGCACCAAGGCTCCTTCTGACATTTTCCCCCCTGCAGTGGGACGGGGTGGGCAAGATCTTGGGAGGGGACACAGCCAGGATAGCTGACCCGAACTGACCAAAGGGGTATTCCAAACCATATGACGTCTGCTCAGGATAAAGCTGGGAGAAAGGAGGAAGAGGGTGGGGTCACCCTTGGTCCTCCGAGGCAACCACTACGTGTATTGGAGCCCTGCTCCTGAGAAGGGCCGACATCGCCTGTCCATGGGAAGTAGAGGATAAATCGGGTTTTTTTTCTTTACTTTCGCGCGCGGACCTTTGCTTCACTTTGCTTACATTAAAACTGCTTTTCTTTTACCCACAAGGGTTGGTCTATCTTATTTTCTTTCCCCTCGTTTCTTTTGAGAAAACAAGAGGAAAGGGGGGGAAGTGATAGAGCGACCTGGTGGGTACCTGACATTTAGCTGAGGTCAAAACACCACAGTGTCTAACACTGTCACAGATTTACACAACTGCAGAGAGGAAAACATATTTAGCTTTTCTTCTGCCTTACTTAACCACTGTTTTACCTGTTTTACATAGATGGGATAGCAGCAGTGTGCTGGTAACTGAAGGACCAAAGCAGAACATGGCCAGCCATGTGGGGTTTTTTTAAATTTTTAAAATACGGTCAATAGAACTACTCTGAAAAAAACCCACTGAATAATACAAAGCAGAATTAGATTCTTCAATGAAAATTGTATCAACAAGAGGAGAAATTAAGACTGAGAATAATACATCCACTTGTGTGCTCCCTGTTGGTAGATTACTACTTAAAACTTGTCCAGTCAGGATGCATTACGCATTAATCTGTAGGATATGAACAATTTATACATATCTTGTGCAAAAAGAGCAGTATCTCCATTTTCCTCTGTAGCAACAGGTGTAAAATATTAATTAAAAATAATTACTTTGAACTGTTTCTCCCTTCTCATTATCTTAACTAATTAATGAAACACTGGATCTTCACACAGTGCTGCACAAATTATTCAATTGTGCTTTTTGTTCACTTATTTCTTGCATCAGTAGTGCAAATGTATCTTTGAGTCAGATTCAGAAATCTAACAATATATATAATACATATGCATCAACATTAACATAGGCAGAAGTACCAACACTGAATGATATTATGATGACATTTGAATGTCTGAAAGTAAGGCACTTCCTCATTTCCCAGGCCAGTAATTAAAAAAATAAAAACCCAACAATCATTCCTTGGAATGTTTTACTTTAGTCAAAATTCCTTTCCTGGTGTTTTTTTATTTTGTTTTGTTTTTTACATTAAAAACAAGTACTCCATATTTTGTTTGATGTAACACCTTCTTTCCTCTTTTTATAACATGGAGCCTGATGTTTTCACAGAAATCAGAATACGAGTATATGATGTACTTATGATATAGACATATATATACACACCCCTGCCATGTTATTTGAGAGCTACTCTTTCATTAAGACAGCCAACCTATTGCTTTTATATCTGCATTCATTCTCTAAGTTAAAAAAAAAAAAGTGTATTACCTTATTTCCTAAGCTTCTGCAATGACCCTAACAGAAGCCAACAATGACTTAGAGGAAACAGCAAGAGGAACATTAACTTTGTAAGATGGAAAAAACTCCAAATATATTGATTGGTAAAACTATATCAAACCTAATGACGAATGTGGAAGGTTGATGGGGATGAAATGCAGCAAAATATTCACATCCAGCACAGATCTTACAAAAAATCAGAATGTACTTGCAATCTGTTTTCTTATTTATCAAAATCTAACAGTGTGTTTAGAAGGTTCTGTTCCTTCCCATCTTAAGAAGGACAGTAAGAAATCAGAGCAAATTATGTATTTCTAAGAGACAAATAAAACAGTCTTTTCTCAAGTTCAAGTGTAAAATGGAATCATGGGGTTTTGACAGGTAATATATTTACACATCATAGCTTATGTCTGTGTATTAATCAAATATTGAAGCAACCCAAGTGAATGCTAAATTTTGATACACTGCACAACAAAAGAATATGGAGAATTATATGCAGGTTAAAATATCTGCAGATGTTTTATTTTCTTAAGCCAAGTAACACCATGTATGTATAGTACTTCAAGATATAAAACCCCTTTCATAGAACAGTACTAACAGATGTGTACAAATAAATATTTCAGAAAGCATGATAAAAATCCAACAAAGAAAAACTCTAGTACTGTGACTGTTGCACTCAATTTCTATTCAGATATTGGCTAACACAGCTCATGCTAAAGCCTGAGGTATGCTGGAAACAGCGAGAGCATCATGTAGGCAGAACAAGTGGCCAGAAAGAGGTAAAGGGCCATTATGCAGTCATGATCACTTGCAAATTGCTGTATCCTGCAGCGATCATCTTTGTCTGGCAGTTTCGTCAGAATTTGCTAATTTCTGGAAATAATATACACCAAATCTCCAAACAGGAAGGTATAAAACATCAGTTTGCAAAAAAACAAAAGAAGTTTTGGAAGTGGATCCATCAAGTGGATCCATCAGTACCTAGACTGTTGAGGTTTTCATGCCCCTCATACAGGGGACATCCACACCGTGACAGAGGAGGACGGCTGAGCACACTCACCATCCGCTAGGTAACTAAATTATTATTTTTTGCTCCTAAATGCGTGGATTAAGAGTTACAGGTTATAAATTATGAAACCTTATGACTTGAGTGGAGAATAAGTGAATTTATGTCATAGACTAGGCTGGGCAAAGGGGACTGAGTCCCGTTTGTCTTAGTTTTTTGCTCTATTTCTTAATGAGCTCATGAAAGTAAGTTTAAATCACAGACTACGTTGTCCTGCAGATTAAAACGAGTCTATAACTACAAGGCAAAAAAATAGTATTGAACAATCCTTACATATTGTAGGGTCAGAGTCTGATTTCGCGCCACAAAATATCATTCCCAATTTTGTTGAACACAAGTTTGAATAGCAGAATCCTCTGAAAATAATTTCAAACCTCTCCAGTTGCTGACAGACATTAGGAAACTAATTAGCAAATGAAGCAGTTGGGGGGAGGGAAGGAGAGGTTCGTTAAATTTTATTAAGTTATTAAACTGAGAACATTGGCATGGCCATACCAGTCCACTGTACTCTGGCTTTAGTCTACAGATTTAGTTTTAGTGATCATAAAAACATGTATTATTTTCATTTGTAGTAAGAAAGCATTTCTTCAAACATTATGCTTACTGAAATAACGTGTCCATTTTAAGCCAACGGACTGGAATTAGTCTCAAATGTGCCTCTTGCTCTTAGAGGAAAAAAGGAGGAAGATATCTAAAAGGAATTACTTGATCAAGAAATTAAGATTTCTGTTGCATATAAAAATGTTTATTATTGAATACAAACACTAACTGATTTGAGGAAAAAAAAAAACCTACACATTTTGAAAGCTTCCACGAATACTGCAGTATTCTTTCACTTGCTAGATGTGTACTGGAGATTAATTTATCTGCTTCTAGTTCTTCTTACAGATTATTGTTGTATTACATATTTACAAGTTTGTCCAGCCGACCAAATGACCAATGACATCAGAAGAGTTAGAAGCAGGTGGAGAATTACAAGGCTCACTGGTTTAACAGAGAAAGCCAAAAGGGGTAGCATAAAACAACTGGGTTTTTTTTTGTCATCGCACATGGGAATTAAGAGCTTTTGTTTTTCTGTTCATATGTTAAACCTCATTTCAGTGCAGCTGACACTACAGCTCATTCCAAAAGACATAATCATCTCAACAAAACTCATCAAGCTGTTTCTCTGTATTCTGTGCATGTAGTATTTATACAATACAAACAGGCACAGTAATACAACTGATTTAAAAGCAACACAAGTATCTGTAGCTACCCTGCAGCTTTTTTTATATTCTGAAAAAAATGCATAAAGTAAGCTTTCATGCATTTCTGCCCATCTTCTGTATTTCCAAGACTAAAGCTTTGTTTTAGAATCACAGTACTGGGGCTCACTAAGACCATCTCCATTAAACACAAAATCATGGAACTTGAGAAATACAAACATCTGTATTTTTTTAATATAGATTTCAGAAGACAATGTGACAGAAAGCAAACTTGACAGTTCTCTCTTCATATGGCATTGTAATTTTTAATACGTGAATGCTAAACCAACAATATGACCTCGTTGCACCGGTTTTACTGTTTTTACTGCAATTCTCCTCTAACTAGAAGGTTAGAACTCTTCTAGAAGTCTCCTGCTACCCAAATAAAATAAAAATACTAACTACAAAAATCCAAGAGTTCTCAGCTCCCAGGATTTACAATAAAAAACCCCAAACTTTTTTGTTGTACTAAACCCAAGGTTACTTCATGTTTCCATTTCTCAAAACCAGCTGATGATTCTTGGTAAGGCAGGTATTTATAACTCTTTCTTTATGAGATACAAAAATAGTTGCTCATTAGTGTGTGTTTTAATTTGGACAGGAGGAGACAGAGATTGTTGGGGAGGAGGGGAAAACTTGAATACTCACACTAACTGGCAGGAAACAGTATATTGATGTAACATCTCTTCCCACTATTAAAAACTCTGGCAAACGCATAATGTTTGAAAAAAGAATCATTTCAAACAGAGACCATTTCTGCTAAACATCCCTATTTTGAAACCAAATAGTTAAAAAAAACCTCCCTAGGTAAAAATTTTACAGATATTGAATAAAATATTGAGATGTGATTCACACCTAAGCCCCTACTGACTCCCTCTAACTTCCTGGTATGGGTTAAACTCACTGCAGGTGGTAGGGTTGCTTCAGCAAAAATGAAAGATTTCAAACGTTCATTGATAAGGATGTGTGCAGCAACACTCCTTTCACCTTGCTTCACCCCAACCACAGTTCACACTTGTTAGGATTCTATACCAGACAAAAGTAAATTTTTTGAACACAGTTCAGAAAATTACATACCAAGTTAGCATTTGCTCATGAAAAAATTTACACTGGAGATTCAAGACATACCATGGTCAATGGTAGATGGAGCATTATGTAGGACATGGAATCCTGTCTCTATCTCCTTGAAGTCCTTCAGCAGGTGTTTGGCTTGCTTATATAGACCGAGCCACATTATGCCTGCTTTGGCATACAATGCAAGACATGGGTGAATCAAGATTACAGACAAACCTGAAGAAGTGATTGGAAACTGAAATCTAGAAAGCTACCCACCCTCACAAGAATCCCTGTTATAGATGGCAAAATGTCAAAGTAACAAGTATAGGGAAGACAGGGTGGAGTGTCTTTGTTTAGAAGCAGGGGAAGATCAACAGGGCAGATGTTGTAGTGGGAGTCTACTACAGGCCACCCAGACAGGATAGAGAGGTGGATGAAATATTGTACAGGCACTTAGGAGAAATCTCACAATCACTTGCCCTTGTTCTCGTGGGAGACTTTAACTTCCCAGACATCTGCTGCAAATACAACATAGCAGAGTGGGACCAGTCCTGGAGATTCCTGGAATGGGTGGGAGAACTTCCTGACACAGCTGGTGACTGAACCGACCAGAGAAGGTGCCCTGCTGGATCTCCTCTTTGTGAAAAGAGAAGGGCTGGTGGATGATGTGGCGGCTGGAGGCTGACTAGGGCACAGCAACCATGAAATAATAGAGTTCTCTAGAGAGGACAGGAGAGAGGGACCAGAACTGCCATCCTGGACTTCAAAAGGGCTGACTTAGTCTTGTTTAGGGACCTGCTTGACAGAATCCCTTGGGAGAAGGTCCCGAAGGGTATAGGGGTCCAGGAAGGCTGGGTGCTCTTTAAGAAGAAAGACTTAATGGCACAGGAGCAGGCTGTTCCCAGGTGCTGTAAGATAAGCCAGTGGCAGAGAAAAGCACCCCGGGGAGATTTGGCTGCAACTCAGGGAGAAAAGGAGAGTTTGCAGCATTTGGAAAAAGGGGCTAGTGACTACAACAATTACAAAGAGGCTGTGAGGCTGTGCAGGGCAGAAATCAGGAGGTCCAAAGCCCAGCTGGAAATTAATCTGGCTTCAGCAGTCAAGGATAACAAGAAATGTTTCTATAAGAATGTCAACGGGAAAAGAAAGTTCAGGGAGAGTCTCCATCCCCTGCTAGACACAGGAGGAAACATGGTAACAAGGGATGAGGAAAAGGCTGAGGTGCTTAATGCCTTCTTCACCTCAGTCTTTAATAACAAGACTAGTTGTACTGAGGGAATCCAGCCTCCTCAGCCAGAAGACAGAGACTGGGAGAACGAACCCCCCCCCCAATCCAGGAGGAGACAGTCAGTGACCTGCTGCATCACACAGACACACACCAGTCTATGGGCCCAGACGGGATACACCCAAGGGTGCTGAAGGAGCTGGCTGGGGTGCTCACCAAGCTGCTTTCCATCATTTACCAGCAGTCCTGGCTGACTGGGGAGGTCCCAACTGATTGGAAATTGGCCAGTGTGATGTCCATCTATAAGAAGGGTCAGAAGGATGATCCAGGAAATTACAGGTCTGTCAGCTTGACTTCAGTGCTGGGGAGTTGATGGAGCAGCTCATCCTGAGTACCATCACATGTGGGACAACCAGATGCTCAGGCCCAGTCAGCATGGGTTTATGAAAGGCAGGACCTGCTTGGCAAACCTCATCTCCTTCTGCGACAGGGCGACCTGCTTATTGCATGAGGTTGTGAATGTTGTCTGCCTTGACTTCAGTAAGGCCTTTGACACCGTTTCCCACAGCATTCTCCTGGCAAAAATGGCTCTTCAAGGCTTGGACAATCACACGCTTTGCTGGGGAAAAAACTGTCTGGATGGCCGGGCCCAAAGAGTTGTGGTGAACGGAGTTAAATCTGGTTGGTGGCCGGTCATGAGTGGTGTCCCCCAGGGCTCGGTGTTGGGGCCACTCCTGTTTAACATTTTTATTGATGATCTAGACGAGGGGATCAAGTGCACCCTCAGTGAGTTTGCAGATGACCCCAAGTTGGGTGGGAGTGTTGATCTGCTCAAGGATAGGGAGGCTCTGCAGAGAGACCTGGACAGGCTGGAGCCATGGGCTGAGGCCGACTGGGGCAGTTTCCATAAGGCCAAATGCTGGGGGCTGCCCTTGGGCCACAACAACCCCCAGCAGCGCCACAGGCTTGGGGAGGAGTGGCTGGAGAGCTGCCAGTCAGAGAGGGACCAGGAGTGTTGATTGACAGCCAGCTGAACAGGAGCCAGCAGTGTGCCCACGGGGCCGAGAAGGCCAATGGCATCCTGGCTTGTGTCAGCAATAGCGTGGCCAGCAGGGACAGGGAAGGGATCTTACCCCTCTACTGGAACTGGTGAGGTCGCACCTCGATTCCTGTGTTCAGTTTTGGGCCCCTCACTCCAAAAAGGACACTGAATGACTCGAGTGCATGCAGGAGAAGGGCAATGAAGCTGGTGCAGGGTCTGGAGCACAGGTCATACGGGGAGTGGCTGAGGGAACTGGGGTTGTTCAGTCTGGAGAAGAGGAGGCTGAGGGGAGACCTTATCACCCTCTACAGCTACCTGAAAGGAGGTTGCCGAGAGCTGGGGATGAGTCTCTTTAACCAAGAGGAAGCGATAGGACAAGAGGGAATGGCCTCAAGTTGCACCAGGGAAGGTTTAGACTGGATATTAGGAAGCGTTTCTTTACAGAAGGGTTTATTAGACATTGGAATGGGCTGCCCATGGAGGTGGTGGAGTCTCCATCCCTGGAGATGTTTAAGAGTCAGGTTGACATGACGATGAGGGATGTGGTGTAGTTGGGAACTGTCAGGGCTAGGTGAATGGTTGGACTGGATGATCTGCAAGGTCTTTTCCAACCTTGATGATTCTGTGATTCTGTAACTCATCTTCGGAATCCAAGCAGATGGAGATATATCTTAGTTTAAGCAGACAGTTACCTTCAGCACCTTACTGTAGCACTTGGTGTAGCCAGGTACCTTCCTTTTAGGCATTAAACAATCATTTTAGTATGCCAAAGTAAGCACCTTCTGTCTAATCTTCATCAGAGTCAATCTACTTCAGCTTCTCTTTAGGAACATAAAAATAATCATTCACCCATATATCCTTTAAATGTCACAAGAAGATTTGCATTATAGATTGTGAAGCAACAATGCAAACCAGGCAGAAGCATGTCAAAGAACTCTTTTTTCTTTCCCCCTTTCTCCTTACTTTTCTCTCTCCTTACTGCTGTGATACGTTCTTATCAATGGACACACTTAGGCATACCTGTAATTCATTACCTGACAGTTCTTACAAGATTTGTCACTGCCACAGAACATGGAAGTCATTGATATAGTTGGGTATTGCCCCTTGCAGTATGTGCATACAAGACTATGTAACATATTTCAAATTCACAAGCTGCTAAGAAAGAAAATCAAACCTCAAACAATTTAACAGACTGGGTAAAAGGCAGGTATGTTCATTCATTTGCAAAGCAAGTCATTGTGTTGCATTTATTTGAATAAATGCAAGATGCTCTTTTTTCTCCCACACCACTAATTCATTTTGTGAAACTGAAGTAATTTTCTGCTGTTTTGGAAAGGTCCATTTTTTTACTCAGAAGGTTCACTGGACTATACCTTTTTACCATGTTCTATGTTAGAGATACAGTTTGATGTCCTACAGACTAATAATACATTGATGTTTTTGAAACACCAAGTAAGAATTAACCCCTGAAATTTAAACAAAAATAAAGATCCTAAAGAATACAACTTACTTCCACTTTACACAATTATCTTTAAAAGTATTCTAAAATAATTAATAAATGAAACAATTATTATAGTATTTTCTCATATTCTTAACATTTCTGTAAATCACACTTCCATCATCAGCACCCCTAATACTACAACAGACCACTAGAATTCCTTCTCGGAAAGGAGGAAAACAATTGTGCAGTACCTTTACTGGCACCTGTTCTCACAACCATCCTTGTTTTTTTATTATTTTCATGTGGTGAACAGTAAGTTCACAACAGAGAAATGTTGAGACCTATTGTTACTAGACTGTGCCATGAGATTGCAAAAATACTTAGAAATACTTTTTTTCTCAAGTTAATTCCCAGGGAAAGCACCACCGGCTCAAGTATATTCTAGCAAAGTAAGTCTCACCTTTGGCCCATGAGAT
Organism: Athene cunicularia; assembly: GCF_003259725.1. Classification (NCBI taxonomy): domain Eukaryota; kingdom Metazoa; phylum Chordata; class Aves; order Strigiformes; family Strigidae; genus Athene; species Athene cunicularia. The sequence goes on along the minus strand of NW_020799143.1, from coordinate 20,789,951 downwards.
GACTTCTTCTTCGCTTCAGAAAAAGACAGGGAGTTACTGGAAAGGTTGGGGAGATAAAGGCTCTGTCCTGAAGAGAACGATGTGCCATCTGACATTACCATGATCTGTTATAAGAGGGGAAAGCATGTCAGCCAAACATTACCAACAGAGACAATCTTACCTGCTAAGAACTAACAAATCACACTGTAGAAGAATAAAACTTCTCCAACAAACAGTATCCAAGTGTCTTCTCAACAAGGGATGGTTTAATGAAACCACACTGCCATCCTCTATTTAATGAGCAGAAAGCATTTTAATTTCCATGCAAAATACAATGCAAGACACTCAGAAAATGGCATAACTTGTCCTATTATAGCTGCTTACATGCCATGGCACTGGAGTCCTTAGCAGTCTTTATCCTGTCCAAAGTAATGTCTAATACACTTGAAAGATCATCCCATCTGCAGTAAAAGGTTCTGCAGGTTGCTGATATACCATAAATATGTATGTGAAGCAGTTTTCGCTTTCAACTAAAGTGAAGTGAAGGAAGGCTCTGATAGGTATAGGTGTGTGATAGTTTTAAGCGCTGCCGGAAACAGAAACCACATTGCCGTTGTTCCTCCCCCACCCTCGAACACAAGTAGGGCACAAACCCCGGGTTAAAATGAGAAGAAATTTTATACAACAGTGTGATAAACAATCTGAACAACAACAATAGTGATAATAACAAACAGTAATAAAAGGTAAACAAGATAAAAGATATGCAGAGAAATACCACAAAGATACAGCCAGCCCGCCACATGCTTCCCGCAACCAAAGCCACAAAAGAAAAGCTTCCCGCGCTGCTACACCCGGACCTGACCTCATCATGGTATGAATAACCCGCCTGGAGATCCTTTCCCCCAATACGGGAAACTTAACCCTATCCTAGCTGAACCATGACAAGATGGCAAGGTTTGGGTGGCAGGGGTAGCTTCTGTGAGGAGAGGCCAGGGACTTGCCCATGCTGTACACAGCTGAATCCAGCTGGCTGCAATGGACCCACTGCAGGCCACGTCTGAGCCTGTGAGGCAAGATGGTGGTGCTTCACAGAAAACAGGCTCTAGAAAGGGAAAAACACTGCACAGGCAGCAGATGTGAGGAAAAAAACCAAACCTCTGAGAAACTGAGTGTGGACACCAAGGTCAAAGGAGGAGAGTAAGAGATGCTCCAAGTGCAGGAAAAGGTATTTAAGCCCACAGAGAGTCCATACTGGAGCAGTTCTTGAAGGACTACAGCTCACAGAGAGGCCCCATGCTGGAGTGGGGGAAAATGTGAGAAGGGAGGAGTGGCAGAGAGGAACTGTTATAGATTGACTGCAAACACCATTCTCCATCCTTGTGCACTGCTCAGTGAGGTGGAAGAGATAGACATGTCCTGAATGAATAGTGAAGTTGAGCATGGGAAGGTGGTGTTGGGGGGTGGTGGTGTTTTCTTTTTTGTTTTCTTGTTTCTCATTTGCAAATTAAAACAGATTATAGTAAAAATTAAACTAAATTAACTTTCCCCAAATCAAATCTGGTTTCCCTGCAACATTAACTGGTAAGCAATCTCCCTGTCTGTCTTGACCCAGGAGCTTTCTGATCCTATCTTCTCCCCAAGACCTGCTGAGGAGCCAGAGTGAGTGACCAAACATCTGGGTGGGAGTTCAGCGTTAACCCGCAACAAATATACACTGTAAAAAGTGAAAGCATTATACCTCTAACTTCAACTTCTAACTTCAAGCTTCTGATGTATCTGAAGTAAACTGTATGGCTGGTGAGCAAGCAGCGTTTTTGCTATAACAAGGGTCTAGCTCTCTTTCTTGATTTTAAAGACTCTTAAGTACAAACAGATCATTTCCAGAGACCACAGAGAAATGAGCCATCATAGAGCAGTTACCAGACAGGTAAAGATTATGCCTCACATCTGAGAGAAACAGCTAGCTCCTGTCTTCAGCTCCAGCACTGCTGTAACTGGATTTTACTGCTTCCTAGCACAGCTATTCATTTATTTATTGTTTTAAAACCCTAAATGCCAGAGACAGCTTACCTGCTGTCTGACAAACCCTGCAAAGCTGGAGAGCAGTTGCAGAGCTGTGCAGCTGAAAGGAAACATCTCTTTCCACAGGTTCCCATGCACAAAATAACATTTGGTTTTGTGGGTGCTCTGTATGGTCACCCTTGCCTCTTCACAGGACCAAAACACTCTCTGATATTGGGGACAGGAAGAGACTGACCCATCACGTCTTGTGCACATTAAATGGGAAGTGCAAAATTGGGACATCTAGGATGTAGATACGTATAGTGCACATTTTACCTCTCCATGTCAAGATAATACTTACTGCATACGGTTTCTTCAAGACAGGAATTCAATTTTTTTTAAACTTTTATTTAAACACCACTCCAAAAGAATCTTGTTCCAGACAACTTTGATCAAAAGGTCATGCGGTAGAATATTAAAGGACATGTCTAGGTAATAAAGATGACTTTTATTGGCCCGTAAGTTGAGCGTTGCTTTTCAACACTGCTGCTAGGATCCAAAGGTAGAGGAAGAAGGCAATAAAGTTGTTCTTTCTTGACCATAGGTTCATGTAACAACAGAAGGTCTTTAAAAGTTATTTATGTATTCAAACATTTTCTGAAGCAAGATTCCACACAGGGCATGTAACAAATTTTCTCCCCACAACCTCATTTCCATTTCTGAGATATCTAAACCAAAGCCTGCCAGGAGCCAGAACTCTCAAAAACCAGCTAGGCAAAACCAGTGGCATCTTTCTTCTAATCATGATAATATCAACAGCAATTAGCTATTGTGAATCACAGTAAGTGATTTCCTTTAGCCTAACAAACGCTTTTTAACCTCAACTTGCCAATGGTTTTGGGCTGTTGAATACAAGAAAATGCACAAGCTAACAAAGAATAATGAGCAAAAAGGACAAGGAAAATCTGTAGCCACATGTGCATACCATAAACCTATGCAACAGGTAGAGAAAATGCATGTTTCTACTACTATTTCATCTCACAGACTAAGTCAAATGTGTGGTTAAATAAGACTGTTCTCCTTTAATTTAAACTCAATGCAATGTTTTAAATCCACAGACTTCATAGAAAATACCAACTGCATTAAAATAATCTTACAGAAAAAGTAGACATAAGGTTAGTTATAGAGTTTAAGTTAGTTATAGAGTTTAAGCAGGTATTTTATTGACAAAGAGTAGTTTTGTTCATACAGTCACATGACAAAGATATGCACATCCATGTGGAAAAGAAATACAGTCAGCAGGATCAGGGTTTGCCCTACTTTGAAATTGAAAGGAAAGAAACAAAAAAAACTCTGCCAAGGATTCTTTCCCCTAGGGTTAGAAGCTGCCATTTTCTCCCTGAAGCATAAAAGTCTGACTCACTAAAATAAACTGAGGTTCAATCACTGCATAAATTTTCTTTTTAAAATTCATAAACATTCCAGTTTAGAAATGTTTATATAGTCAACATTATATGCAGACACTCTTAGAAAGTTGACATTTAAAAAAAGTATATGGACTTCTGAGATATTTCAATTTCGGGGCAATTATTTGGACCATTAACAGTATCAGTATTACAGACTGTGTTTAGAAACAAGATGATAGTCTACAGAAAGATTTACAGTGCTGGGATGAACAGCATTAGTAACATCTGAGGTCTGGCAGATTTGTCAGATCTAGCTCCACATAGAGAGAAAATAAATCCCATACAGTTTTTAGAAGACAAAATCTGGACATTCTAAATTGAGCACCCTAAAAACTTCAGTGTATTGAATACTGCAGCCTGTTATTTCATTATAAACCCTATCAAAACGGGTTTATATGAATAGATTCAAAATTTTAATGTGATTAACAACATATGCAGTAAAACAGAACTTCAGACTACACACTTTACCGTCTGTAAGGATGACAAGAGACGAGCAAAAATCTCATGTAAAATTAAGGTTTTGGCACCTATGACAAAAAAACCACCTGTCTTCCAACCTGATCTCTGTCTGAAAAAGGGTACGGTCCTCATTAAAGTCCTCTATATCAGAAAAAAATATCACTTGCCTTCTTCCACTCAAATAATAAAGTTAATATTAAATAACTCTTCAGGAACTCTTCCAAAATGTTTTGTTTTCTTTGCCAGTGTGCTGGGTTTGAGTGAGTGGTGGGGGTTTTTGGTAGTGGGGGAGGGGGCTACATTAGTGGTCCCCTGTGAGTAGCTTCCCGACATGCTCCCCTGGCTCCAAATCAGACCTGCCTCTGGCCAAGGCTGAGCCAGTTAGTGACAGTGGCTGCACCCCTGACATAATGTATTTAAGAAGGGGAATCTGGGAGGAGGAATTGGAGTTGTAAGGTGGAGTTGTGAGAGGAACACTGATGGGAACACTGAGGTCAATGGGAGAAAGGGAGGGGGCAGCATGCCCAATCAGAGACCCCCCTTAGCCCATGGTGAGAGGGCAGGCTGTCCCCCTGCCACCCATGGAGGTCACCAGGGGAGCAGATGTCACCCTGCAGCCCCTGGAGGACCCCACACCAGAGCAGGAGGCTGCATCCAAGGAAGGCTGGGACTCTGGGAAGAAGCCCCCACTGTTGTAGTTCAGTACTGGGATGACTGCAACACACAGGAGGAATCCATGCTGCAGCAGCTTGGGAAGGGCTGTGGTCCATGAGAAGGACTCATGTTGGAGAAAGTTCATGGAGGACTGTCTCCCATGAGAGGGACCCCATGCTGAAGCAGGGGAAGAGTGTGAGGAATCCTCCCCTGAGGAAGAAGTGGTGGGACTGACTGAATGCCCCCATGCCTTGTCTCCCTGCACCACTGGTGGAAAGAAATTGGGAGCAAAGCTGAGAGCAAGAAGGGAGGGGTTGGGGGAAGGTGTTTTTAAGATGTAATGCTTCTCACTGTCCTACTCTGTCTGATGATAAATGTTACGATTCTTAGTATTTGAATTAAACTGATGTTCTTTTTTCTTCCCCTTTCTGTCTGTTACCCTTGACAGTAATGGTTGAATCATGCCTTTTTGTCCTTATCTCTATTTGTGAGCCTTTTGTTGTATTTTCTCCTTCCCATTCCTGAGGGGGAAGGAGTGAGAGAGTGGCTCAGTTCCCCTCTGGGCTTAAAACATGACAGCCAAAATTATTTATGTTAAAAGCCCCTCCACTGCAAATAATTTTTGGAATTGAGATCTATTTCCCTTTTACCTACATTTAGGAAAGAGACAGCTATACATCCAGTTTAAGTTTACTGACAAAATTATAGCAACTTCTGCAGTGGGTAACTGCCCTTTGTCCTCCCATTAGTCAAAATCAGAAACACACAGCCTGGCACATGTACTTCAACCAGCTTTCAGAGCAATTCCCTACTTTTACATTGCCCCTATCACACTGGCAGCATATACTGCTTGTGTGTATGCATATGGCTATATTGAGTTAGCAACGAAGCAAAAGGTGGGGATGAGTGTATCACAGCAAAGGACTAATTCTACAGCAAGTGTGCAAGCTCATCAAAAGCATAGCAAGAGCTCTCCAGAACAGACATGCTATAGGTACTTTTTCAATTGTTGCCAAACAGAATCACAGAATTGTCTAGGTTGGAAAAGACCTTGAAGATCATCCAGTCCAATCATTCACCTAGCCCTGACAGTTCCCAACTACACCACATCCCTCACAGTCATGTCAACCTGACTCTTTAACACCTCCAGGGATGGGGATTCCACCACCTCCCTGAGCAGCCCATTCCAACACCCAACAACCCCTTCTGGAAAGAAATACTTCCTGACATCTAGCCTAAACTTTCCCTGGTGCAACTTGAGGCCATTCCCTCTTGTCCTATCGCTTCCTCTTGGTTAAAGAGACTCATCCCCAGCTCTCGGCAACCTCCTTTCAGGTAGCTGTAGAGGGCGATGAGGTCTCCCCTCAGCCTCCTCTTCTCCAGACTAAACACCCCCAGTTCCCTCAGCCGCTCCCCGTACGACCTGTGCTCCAGACCTTGCACCAGCTTCGTTGCCCTTCTCTGGACACGCTCGAGTCATTCAATGTCCTTTTTGGAGTGAGGGGCCCAAAACTGAACACAGGAATCGAGGGGCGGCCTCACCAGTGCCAGTACAGGGGTCAGATCCCTTCCCTGTGCCTGCTGGCCACGCTATTGCTGACACAAGCCAGGATGCCATTGGCCTTCTTGGCCCCCTGGGCACACTGCTGGCTCCTGTTCAGCCAGCTGTCAATCAGCACCCCCAGGTCCCTCTCTGACTGGCAGCTCTCCAGCTACTCCTCCCCAAGCCTGTAGCGCTGCTGGGGGTTGTTGTGGCCAAGGGCAGACCCCGGCATTTCCCCTTATGGAAACTCCTCCAGTTGGCCTCAGCCCATGGCTCCAGCCTGTCCAGGTCTCTCTGCAGAGCCTCCCTACCCTCGAGCAGATCAACACTCCCACCCAACTTGGGGTCATCTGCAAACTCACTGAGGGTGCACTTGATCCCATCGTCTAGATCATCAATAAAAATGTTAAACAGGAGTGGCCCCAACACCGAGCCCTGGGGGACACCACTCATGACCAGCCACCAACCAGATTTAACTCCACTCACCACAACTCTTTGGGCCCGGCCATCCAGACAGTTTTTTCCCCAGCAAAGCGTATGATTGTCCAAGTCTTGAAGAGCCATTTTTGCCAGGAGAATGCTGTGGGAAATGGTGTCAAAGGCCTTACTGAAGTCAAGGCAGACAACATCCACAGCCTTTCCCTCATGCAATAAGCAGGTCGCCCTGTCGCAGAAAGAGATGAGGTTTGTCAAGCAGGACCTGCCTTTCATAAACCCATGCTGACTGGGCCTGAGCATCTGGTTGTCCCACATGTGATGGTACTCAGGATGAGCTGCTCCATCAGCTTCCTGGGCACCAAAGTCAAGCTGACAGGCCTGTAATTTCCTGGATCATCCTTCTGACCCTTCTTATAGATAGGCATCACACTGGCCAATTTCCAATCAGTTGGGACCTCCCTGGTCCCCCAGGACTGCTGGTAAATGATGGAAAGCAGCTTGGCGAGCACCCCAGCCAGCTCCTACAGCACCCTCGGGAGTATCCTGTCTGGGCCCATAGACTGGTGTGTGTCTGTGTGATGCAGCAGGTCACTGACTGTCTCCTCCTGGATTGGGGGGGTTCGTTCTCCCAGTCTCTGTCTTCTGGCTGAGGAGGCTGGATTCCCTCAGTACAACTAGTCTTGTTATTAAAGACTGAGGTGAAGAAGGCATTAAGCACCTCAGCCTTTTCCTCATCCCTTGTTACCATGTTTCCTCCTGTGTCTAGCAGGGGATGGAGGCTCTCCCTGGACTTTCTTTTCCCGTTGACATTCTTATAGCAACATTTCTTCTTATCCTTGACTGCTGAAGCCAGATTAATTTCCAGCTGGGCTTTGGACCTCCTGATTTCTGCCCTGCACAGCCTCACAGCCTCTTTGTAATTGTTGTAGTCACTAGCCCCTTTTTCCAAATGCTGCAAACTCTCCTTTTCTCCCTGAGTTGCAGCCAAAGCTCCCTGCTCAGCCAGAGTGGTCTTCTCTGCCACTGGCTTATCTTAGAGCACCCAGGGACCACCCGCTCCTGAGCCATTAACACTTCCTTCTTAAAGAGCACCCAGCCTTCCTGGGCCCCTACACCCTTCAGGATCATCTCCCAGGGGATCCTTTCAAGCAGGTGCCTAAACAAGTCAAAGTCAGCTTCCTTTCTGCACTCTAAGTTTCCTGCTAGCTTACAGTTGCAAAAAACGAGTACCTGCTAATAGGTGGATGACACTGCCACAACCCATGCTTAAGCCAGGCACTTATCTGTGGCTGGTACCTGTCTGCTCCCAAAATCAATCATTTCACTGACAAAAATGAGGAACATTATTACTCTCATCCGCCCCTTCAAAAGTCAACGGCTCAGTGGGATCAGACAAGCTGGTGGAATAAGACACTGGTGGTGGTGTTAATGAAACGTGAAACAACAACTGGGCTTTAAATAAGTTCATTTAAACAGCCATATAATCACACTCTGAACTCACCAGTATGTAAAGCATGAAGTTCTAGTTAAAGTTTTGCTGTTCCCTCAAAGATTTAGCTTGACTATATTTAATCAGAGCAGAAGTCTAGCTAATCTCACAGCCTGTCTTTGATGTGTTCAATGGGGACAGTAACAGGCCATGCAGAAGTAGGCAGGTAGACGTTCTTGTTCACAAATGTTAAAAGGCTTTAAAAAACAGTTTGGTGGATTGGAGTATCTGGTACAGGATAAGCATTAGAAACATGGCCAAACAGTTAGTTTCACGGTTTAATAACAGGGTACGAATGATACGGGAATTACTGAATAGATTGTACTAGGAAACATGTCGAGGGAGGTGACTGTTCCACTCTGTGCTGCACTGGTGCAGACCCACCTCATGCACTGTGTGCAGTTTTGGGTGCTTCAATATAAGGACATTGAACTACTAGAGTGTGTCCAGAGGAGAACATCCAAGATGGTGAAAGACCTCAAGGGAAAGACTTAGGATGAGCAGCTGAGGTCACTTTGTTTGCTCAGCTTGGAGAAGAGAAGGCTGAGGGGTGACCTCATCTCAGTCTACAGCTTCCTCAATGAGGGCAGCAAAAGCGGAGGTCCTGATCTCCGCTCTCTGGTGACCAGCAACAGGACACGAGGAAATGGAATGAAGCCACGTCAGGGGAACTTCAGATTGGTCATTAGGAAAATGTTCTTCACAGAGAGTGGCTGGACACTGCTAAAGGGTCGCCAGGGAAGTGGTCATGGCACTAAGCCTGTCAAGAGTTCAAGGAGTGCCTGGACAATGCTCTGTTTAGTTTTTAGTTAGTCTTGTAAGGAGAAGGGAGTTGGACCCAAAGACCCTTATGGGTTCCTTACCACCAGAGACATTCTATGATTCTATGTATCCATGTTATTTTTTTTGTTTTGTTTAAAATTAAATTTTAAAAAAATATGTATTTTAGCTATTAGCTGTTGGTGGGAACTTCATAATCCTCATGAATGGAAATTCTCTGCACTTACAGGATGCAGCTAATATTACATGATATGAATGACAATAAGAAATACTTCTAGAAACAGGCAGGCCAAAAAAGGAAGGCTAAATAAAGTGTAGGCCCAATGCTCAATGGGGCAAGAGACCTTTTGACAAAGAACTTGACTTACAACTCAACGCTCTTTCAGCCTCTGTTTTCACTAGTAAGGTCTTATTTCCTCAGGCCTCCAAGGTACCCAAGCATCCTCACAGAATCAGTGAGTCAGTGCCCGTAGGAGAGGAGGATTGAGTTAGGGTGCACTTCCTCCACAGGGACACAGGTTCATGTGACCAGACTGGATACAAGCAGGGATACTGAAGGAGTTGGTCAGTACCACTGCAAAGCAGTTCTCTGTCAAAGGTTGTGGTGATCAGGGAAGCTTCCTGGTGACTAGAGAAAGGCAAACATTATACTAATGTTCCTTGGATCCTCCTTGAATAAGAGTCCCATCACTCTCACTTTAGTTCCTGGGAAGAAGATCAAGAAAATCCTCCTGGAAGTTACTTCAAGCCACTGGAGGGACAAGAATGTGACTGAGAGGAGTAAGCATAGGTTTACTATGAACAATCCTGCCCAACTTACAGCCAGATCTATGAGATATGGACTGAATGATGAGATGGGTGGAGAACTGTCCGGACTGCTGGACCCAAATGGTTCTCTTCAGCTTTGTGAGGTTCAGTGAACTACTGGCGCCCCTTCAGGATCAACACTTAGTCCACAACTGTTTAATGTCTTGATTAACAATTCAGTGGGATTGAGTGAACTCTCAGCAAGTTCACAGATGATACACAGGTAGCTATTTTTCAAAGATACCCTGTGCTGTCCAGAAGTAGCTCCACCATACAAATATGATTGTTGGGTTAGAATACGTTCCAGGAAAGAGAAGATAAATGGTTAGATGAGCTGTTCCACAAGGCATACAGAAACTCAGTCAGCAGGTGAAGTGAACTCCTGAGAAAGCCAGCTTGCAACCTAGTGAAGATGGAGAGATGTCGACATGGCAGAGGATGCCAGTCAAGAAAAGAGAAGAAAGACCAGTAGCAGCACTGATTAATGGAACTTGATGTGACTGGACAAAACCAGAAGAAAATGTAGATGCCCCCACTGATGTTTTTCCCCATCTGCTCCAAAGCTCATCTATTCCAGTGACACCAAAGATGGCAGTTTATTAACAGTTTTTGGAGAAGAGTTATTTTAAATAACATGTCGGAGAGAGAAGGAGCCACACTCCATCTCACTTTTTCTGTGAAAGGAAAGCTGGAGCATCAGTGTGGGCAGCTGCTTAACACACAACACTAAACCTGGTCAAGAGAAAATTACTTTTCTTAATTTTGCTTTCTTCTGGTTTACACTTTAACTGAGAGGTTTCCTACACTACCACTAATAAGCGCTTTCCATACAGCCTTTAGCTCAACTTAGGGAAGAGATTATAATGTATCTAAGAAAAATTTATTAAAACAATGAAAGACAACATCATATTGGAGCATACAAATATCATATGAATATCATCCCAGTATTATCTACTATGGTAAACAACTCCTACCACAGAGGAAAAGAACAAGTGTACATAAGCGCTATCTTACTTCCATTGCTGTTATGGACAGATGCATAAGACAGCTTCTCACCTCCCCATCCCGTCCCCACCACCTTTCCTCACCAGTCCACCCCTAAAGAAAGATTTTTCTCCTTTTGTCACATGTACCAATAAAGCATTACACATATAAGCATTCAAATTGATCTGCTGGTAGTGGTATCTTGCCTCTAGTTCACCCACTTCACCAGCCTGCAGCTATGGAGCTTGTATTTAAAACCATTGTCTACCAGTTGCTTTAAATAAAAGACAGCTTCCTGGGCAATGGCAAAGGAAAACAAAAAAACCCAAGAGTGGGTAGAAGGAATCATTATTCACATTATTGGGTAGGAATGATCCTATCTGCTTGGTCTAACTGAAGTGACCAGTCTCCATTATACCTGAGTTGCAGACACCTTCTAAGAGCATTCCAAATTGCTACTCAAGACAACTGAGTGCTATGGAATGAAAAGCTGCCATGTATTTAATTTATGTCGTTCCATTCACTGCTGAACAAAGGAAGAGATCAGAGAACAACAACTGTGCACCACTAATTACCTTATATAATTGGGAAACCTTTTCCATTATGCCTTCTCCAACAATTTGGGAAAAAATATGAAATTGTAGTACCTGTACATAAACCTGATAAAAACTGATTCAGAAGTCTCCTTATGAAAAACTGACTTGTCGAAAACAACACTTACCTACCAACACATTTGGCAGCTTAAGAGTACTCAGGTACCCAACAAGAATCACCCACTTTCAAAATACAAAACTTTGCTTTTCAGATCCCAGTACAGAAAGTATGAGAAACAGTCTCAAAATGTTCTATGGAAGCTGGTCTTCTCTTATTGCCAGTTTCTACAAATGTACATGATATCTAGGAGTCATAGATCTACCACCCCACATACATACTTACAAAGTTAGAAACTGCATGACCTGTCACAGTTGCTCCAGATCAACGCAATCTCCTTATTAATGCACATTAGAGTTTCTGCAGGGGAATGAACTACTATCAAAAAGCTGTTGTCTTTCTTCTATTTCTTCATTTTCCTGAATAAAAGGAGGCCATCAACAAAGCTGGAATAATCCTGCCTCAAACAGAACCACACCAAGCTACCTGTTGTAGTTTCATTTACTTAGCTGGTAATCTAAGAACACCTTCATACAGCAGCCTCATAGCAGGTTGGTGAGCTTCCCCACAATGTGCTGCAGAAATGAAAATAGTACTTTCAGTAAGAGCTACGAGATATGTTAGAATTCTAGGAAAAATGAACCATTACTACAATGTTTCTGCAGCACCACAGGTGAATTACACTCACTGTGCATCAGAGCAGAAAAGCAGACTTTGTATGGTCCTGGGCTACCCCATCACACATCGTTCTACAGTGAAGAACAGGTTCATTCACCACTGAAACCACTAAGAAAAACAACAAAAATCCAGTTGTCCTGAACAACTATTATTCCTATTTAAATGAAAAAAGTCACATGGCAATACAAAAACTTTTATAATTCTTTTAAGTTATTTTCTTAAAAGTTATATAAAGTTTAAGAAAATTCAATTACTTAATTATGAAAATCACAAGATTAAAGATAATCCCTTCCCTAGAACAGTATTATACCTGAGGGTGGCTCTAGGCAGAAGCCAACAATTGCAACTGACACAGAAAAACTGCAAGGACAAAGGGGGAGTGTTATTGCAGCCAACTCAAATAACTGAAAAGGAATTTCTCAACTGTTAAATGGTAAAAGCACAAAGATTTGAAAAAAAATTCAAACAATGGAATGCAGTGGGTTTTAGCAAAATCTCTATTTTTATCTTGGTACTTTTTTCTAAAAATTGCACCCAATCAGAATGATTCTTTCTCTCTCTTGACTCAATTAACTGTCTTTGAGGAAAGAGATGGCCTTGTTACATAAGCAGAGCTGCTTGTATTTCCAAATTAATTTTACAGAAAGCAGTCAAAAAGGATACCTCTGTTGCTAGAAAAAAAATCATTCCTCCTCTAAAAATGACCTATTCCTTGCATCTTCTAAATCTGAAGCTTCAAACTGTATCATAATAGCCATATGCATTTGTAATAATGATATGATTTTCACTATTTTTGTTCAGAATGGTACCTACTCTCTAAGGGGCATCTATAAGGCTTTTCCTTTTATGAAAGAAAATTCAACTATTCAATGTTGCCGGTGTACTCCTGGATTAAACAACTAATATTGAGTCTCCTTCCAAAAAGGCAGGAGCATTTATCACACAGTGCAAACATTTTTATTTATATATTTGCAGCTATGGGAGACAGGGCTGTATTAAATTGCTATTTAACATGCACTGAAAATATTTTCACCACTTTTTCCTGCAAGAATCAAAATTAAGTTATTCCTATTATCATAGCCAATCAAGTGATGCCTGAGCAAGTCTATTCAGAAGCAAAATCGAATTTAACTGTTAGGTAACTGTCATTCAGCATCTTCAAAATTAATTTATTTCTACTGGCTCAATACGCAGATGAGGTTTAATTTTCAATTTTTCTTGAAACTGAAAAACATACAAGCCAAAAAAGCAATAGATAGAACACCACTGACAAAATAACATTGATAGAGTCAGACCCTGTTTATAAATGTCTTTAGTGGGATTCAACATTCAAATCTACTTCAAATTTGAAGATTATTTTTTAATGACTGCAAATTCCCAGTGTCATCTCTCTTCCCATATTTATAATGTGGGGATCACAGTGCTGCCTCTCTTCCCTCAGGCTCTTTCATGTTTAGAGGCTGAAACTAATCAGAAAAGGTAACTGGTAAATCCAGAAAGGAATGACCAGGTAAGAATCAATGATTATTGGTGTTTACTTGATAAAAACTTCAATCCTACTGTACCCACTTATACATAATTTTGTGCTGTGTCTAGAGAATGAGCTTTGTAGGAGACTACATGTATATAGTTCTGTCACGACCAGTAGCTTCACAATTTGCTTGATAAGAAATGGATTAACTAAAAGTCATCATGTGTAAACAGGGTGTCTTTGGGGATTTCAAGCAACAGGTTGGATTATAGTATATGCTGCTAATTCACATGTCATATCTGTATACATGTTAGCTTCACATCATTAGGTACTACACTGAGTAAATGGTGCAAAAAATTCAGTGGCATCATTTCCACAGCAAACTTTTCTCAAAGAAGTGTCATTTAGAACACATATACAAAAAGATATAACATCAATAATTACACAGAAGAGTTTGACTGAAGTTGCCCAGCATACTCTTGAAAATATTTTACTTCCTCTGTAAACATTTCTTTTTACATTTATGAGAACAAGGTCATCATTTTGCTCTCATAAATGTTCTGAAAAATTAAATTTTAGATAAATTGTAGAGATGGATTTAAGCATAACAATCTTTTCAGGGGTGGGAGTGAAGTTCAGTACAGAAAATATGTTTCTGAAGGTGGAAAACTTCAACAAAGAATTCTGTAAATTAGATATGGCCTTTGTAAGATTGAATCAAAGGTTCCTATTTAGCTTCCTGACTACAGAAATACAACCTGTGAAGCCAAATCAAATCCTTCTTCTTGTAGGGGCTGGAAAAGTAATTCCCAGATTGGAAGAGAAATTAACAATTTGGTGACCTTCTCCTAGTGACGACTGACTGCACATTTAAGCTTCAATTCTGGTGATATATAAAAAAAAATATTAAGAGACAAATATTCCATAGAGTTAATCTACATGACTGGCACCACCCTATTATGTCCTGTTTGTCTTAACTGTTTGCCACAGTGGCACTGCAAGGCTGTGCTACAGTTGTTTGCTCGTTTGTTTAATTATTCCGGATATCTGCATGTTACTCTTATTCTCTCCCAGTGAGCTGCAGGATAACCAGTCGGACCTTTGGCACATGAAGGATGGAATGCATATGGGGAAGGGCAACCATGAGAAATGCACTAGCAGACCACTAGCACTTCATTTTAAAACAAACAAAAAAATAAGTTCTTAGCCTGAAAGACAGAAGAACATTGGCTGTAGCAAGTATCCCTGACTAGTTTTCATTTGGGATTCACAAGATGTATGTGTGAGGGAAAAGGGGAGTTGCGAGCATCCCAGCAGAAGTACAAGGAATCTGCAGCAAGAGACAAACACGTAGACAAGTTTATACTGAATATGGCTGCATGCAGATGCCAGGTCAACTTGCAGTTTTTCCTTCAAAAGAACACACTATTTGTGATATACATATTTTAAGCAAATGAGAAATAAAGAATCCTGTTTAGTAGTTTACATCAGTGGAACGACACATGACTCTCTAGTTTGGAGAAAAACTAATGAGAGATCTGGGTTTTAAGGTGCACAGAAATCAAGTGAGTTACACCATTATTTAAAAGCAAGTAAGCAAAACTCCACTATCTTAAGACTACTTTTCTTAAAACTACCACTCAGCATTTTACATTAGTGTGGTATCTCATTCATTTTGAAGGGCATTAACTTCACTTTGCCTGACTTGTGGTCTGTCAAGGAAGTTCAGTTACTTGTTACTTTTACTTTTTCTTGAAGACAGTCATAAACTAGAAGTATTAATTGTTTTGACCTATAAGTAAGTGCAAACCCCATCTCGTATACTGTAAATGCTTTTCTCAGCCTAAAGCATGGAAGTTCCAAGTGTGTTAATTGTTTCATGAATTCATCCAGTTGTCTATTCTACTTATACTTGGAAGTGAGAGCCAGCTTTTCAGGGTTTCTACAACAGACAAAGAAAAGTCAGTATACAGCATTTCATAAAACTGTAACAGACCATTCAACGATGAGAGATGTAAACCCTTCACAGAGACTTTTAGTAACAAGACAGACAATGCTATTACATCATCTCTGCCAAGCTGACTAAATTCCTAGGTCAGAAAGCCTATAGAGAGGAAGCACAATACACCAAGAGTTTCAAAAAATTCGACCCATTTCTTGGAAGGAAACTGGTGAAATGAAGAAGAAAACTTTTTTAAAAACCCAAGCAGTTTGTATCCTCCAGAAAAGACGATGACACAAGACATTTTAAGAATAACTATGCTGACATATTCAGGGAAAGAATTTGATCAAAACACCCCACATTTCATTGTTCACAATTAGGCAACATGTTTACTTTTGTTAACTCAAGAAACCTAAAATCGTAAGACACAGAAAATGAGCAATAAAAAGGACACTTCCTATTTTTACCTTTTTTAATCACTCCCACCATCCCCCAAAGTCCCTCCTGGCATCATTTAGATTTATTACACTTCTGGGTAAAACTTGCCCATAGACAACTGACCTGATATGATTAATATTAAAGCAGTGGCTCATGAAGTTTTCCAGAATACAATCTTGATGTTTTATTTGCAAACACACTAAAGAGTCAATACATTGTCCAGACATGGATACCCTCTTGCACCTAATAAATGCAAACACAAAACACAGCTCATGCTTCTATTTCAATACAACTATAGTTGCAACAGTTCTCTTCTCTAGGAGGATAACAAGGTCTTTCAGACTATACATACTCACTCCTTATTTTTGCTTTGTTTTCAAAGATCCTCTTCAGCAGAGTGAATATTCTCACACTAGCACCCTCTTATCTGAAGCCCAGAACTTACTTTGGCACATCTAATTGTGCCAAACAGGGCTACCGATTTTTGTTACGACTGTTCAAAAATACCAAAACAAGCATGAGCATTTACATTAGTAAACCCACAATATGAAGGCTGGCTTAGTATCTCTATCACTGACGTGGATGAGGAGAGAGAACATGCTCTTATTCATGAGGTATGCAGATGACAACTAACTGGGGAAGGGAAGCAGCTGACATTCAGGAGCAGGGCTGCCACCAGGAGGGACCCAGACACTCTAACAGCAGCCTCATGAAATAGTGTCATGCAAATGCCAAGTGTTAAGCCCTTTCCCAGCAAGTAGAGCCCCGCAGCCTTGAGGCTAGGGCTGGAAAACAGCATGGGGGGGTTGGCCCTGGGCACTGGAGGGCAGCAAGCGGAGCCAGGGCCACCCATGTGCCTGAGCAGCAACAAGGGCCAGCCAAGAGACAGGTGAGGGCAAGCACTGTACTCTGCTTTGTGCTTGTCAGAACCCATCTGGGTACTGCCTTCAGTTTGGGTGCCCAACACAGAAACACCACCAACAAAATGGTGAGAGAAGTTCACTGAGGCAGTGAGGCAAGGAGAGGCTGCAGGACCAGGACTGGTTCAGCTTGGAGGAGGTACAGCTTTGGGGGCATGCAACAGCATGCCTGGCACCAATGGGAGGGAATGGAGGAGACACAGTCAGGCTCTTCACAGTGATGTATGGCAGAGTGAGAGGCCGCCCCACAAGCTGACACACAAGAGGACTGGGCTGGTGATAAGGAGAAGCATTTTCCCCATTAAGACAGCCCAATGGTGGAGCCGGTGCTCAGGGAGGTTAGTCCACCTTTGGCCACGGGAGGTTTCACACCCAGACAAGAAGGGGTGAAGTCCTGAGCAGTCTAGGCTGACCCCATAGCTGAGCCTCTGGTGGTCCCTGCCAGCATGAATGATTCTGCATTGTGCAAAACACAGCAGAACGCTTCCACTAACAAAGTGTAAACCTAAAGGTTTAGCCCTCTCCTCCCTCCAAATGGGCAAACTTCCTTTGGGATTTTTCATACTAATTAATTCTACCAACACATAAAGAAATCTTTGTAGATTTTCTGGTTCAGACTGTGCAACATATATAACAAAGTAAGTTTATTTATACTTATAGTTTCTCACTTGTTCTACCTTATAACTACTGAATTTATTCTGCTTAATATAGAATTGTTTCTCCTTATAAGAGACATTTTATTTTCTTATTGGTTCCTCCCATCACAGTAGCCCTCCTGTATTTCATCTCTGTAAAGTCAAGCAAGCAATGCTTCATGTATAAGGTCCGAGTTCTGCTTTTGCAGAAGTAAACATAAATCACTTGGATGTGAAGACAGATATCTAATCATGTATTTAAGGTAGGCACATGCTCATTTGCTCACCCATTCCACTTAAAGACAACAAGCACTGAGCTCTTATACAAAGTTAATCACAAAAACACTTCACTTTGTTTCACTGTCAGGTCAATCTTTATTATTCTAATCATGTACCAGCAGTAAGCAGCAACACCTTTATTGTGATGGCTTTTGACATGGGTGCAGGACTCACCCCTCCTGCCTTTAGCAGCTTTCTTCTGAATTCCTCTGTTGGGTTGTTGAATGTGAGCTTTTCACAGCGGAGGTGATTTACAGGTGGGTGACCTTCAAGGTGCAGGAATAAGTCATAGTCAAATCGAACTTTCTTAGGTTCTTCCTAAGGGTGAAAATAACCAGATAGAAACATCTAGCACCAAAACTAAGGTTGAAAACAAGGGCTATATAAAGACTGTCAATTAAAATGAAAATTTTGTCATTTTTAACCATTCTCTGTGTTCTCAGACACATGCTGGATTTTACCATGCATCAGCTGAGCTACAGTAAATCAGAGAAGCTCCCATCAGCCCATGGTAACACACGGTAAAATGAATGAACTTTACAAACTTCATGCTGTCCTGACAAGGCTTAATTGAAACTGTTAGGTCATGTTTAGCACAGGCGGCAGACATACACACAGGTAAGTATTATGATGCAGCTGACACAAGGTAACTCTGCCACCAACACAGTCATGTTTCTGAGTCCTAGACAGTACTGAAGACACTGCAGTATGTTTTGAATGCAAATATCTCCACTGAAGCCAAATATTACTGTTTTCTTCACGAGCTGTAGAAAGGCATAATGAAACTGCTGCAGACCATTATATCTGATTTCCTATCTACAGGGTCTGCTCATTTACTAACGAAACTTCATTGCCTTGAATGAGTGTGGTCAGCTAGATTTCAAGTGCTCCACGACCGGTTCTAAGCAATTAAAATCCTCAGTCACTGCAGTGAAAAAATTAAACTCAATGTTCCCTGTACCAATATGGAGAGAAAAAGAACGGGAAAGGCATATTTATCTTGAAAGAAATCATCGGTGCTCTACTGCCCTAAGAAAGGCTCAGATGAAAAAAAGGACACTAGTGGCATTCAACAGACTTCTGTTTATAATACCAGAGAAAAGATACTAAGTATGTTTTGTGTTACACATTTACACAGTCCTTTCTAGAAGCTGTACATAAGTTAAATGGCTCTTTTAGGGCAATATTAAGTAGCTCTTCCTCCAGAGGTGCTGATGTGCAGTAGAGGCCATCAAACCAGTGTCAGTCATAAGTCAGAACAGAAGTAAAAGGTCAAACTCAAGAAAAGCTTCAGTAAAAAGGGAACTATAAGGGAAGAGAAGGAAGAGATACAACAATATCTTAGCACATATCCAATACTGGATGTAGTCAAAATGTGTGCGATAGATGCTTTGAAAATTCACGTAAAAAAAATGTACAGTTTGATTCAGGATTTGAAGGATATGAAGAATAGAAAGCATAGAAATCTCAGTTATTCTAAAAGTAAATCAGAGGTTTCAAACACAGCCAAGGGACATCCTCATCATCTCATCTCTAAACTTGGAGCAGAGATAACAGAATGGGACCTGAAATAAAAGGCCTGCAGTAGTCTGTTTCTGAAGACAGAAGAGAGTAGTCCCCTCAGAATTATTTTCTTGACAGACCACTTTCAAAGGCAATCATGGATGAAGATATTTCTTACTGTTAGAAAGATTAACACATGATCTCTTGCAGAAAAAAATGGAAGTGATTTACTTCCCGATCTGCTTAGAAAGCTCATGTTGCTACAGGCAGTTTGTACCACCAGCTTTGTCATAAAAGCAATGTTATAAAAAATTATAAATGTGAGTCTTCAGAGAAT
The DNA here is from genome assembly GCF_003259725.1 of Athene cunicularia. Classification (NCBI taxonomy): domain Eukaryota; kingdom Metazoa; phylum Chordata; class Aves; order Strigiformes; family Strigidae; genus Athene; species Athene cunicularia. Next base: position 20,770,497 of record NW_020799143.1, on the reverse strand, counting down.
TCTGTTGAAAGTTTAACATAACCAGTGATTTCAAAGCAAACTTTTACTACACAAAAGACTCCCAGTACCACTGCTATTGTGTCAAAATGGTGTGACAGTGAAGGCACTATACACTGCAGTTTATAAGCCTTATCCTAAATGGACTACATTTTCCAGAATGGAGTCCTTTGACCTAAAAGCATTTTTTCCAAGGACTTCGTCTCAATGGCTAACAGCTATAGTCTTGCTGATGCTGAATTTTGGAGGGGGATTGTCTGTTATTTCCCTAATCCTTTAAAGTTTAGAATATTTTCCAGAGTGAAATGCCAATTAGATTTGCTGCCATTTTCTGCTTAGTCCTGGGAACAGGTACCCTTTAACTCTCCATGGTCCAGGTGGCTTCCTGCACGCTTGCCTTCTCTATTCATTAGGGTACTTTCTGAATCGGAAATTGAAAAGTTGTCTACCTTGATAAGTGATGATGGTCTGTCTCCTCTTCCTCTTTCTATCTCCTCTTTTTCTGTAATGGAATAACTGTGAAGTGGCTTAGGGAGGAAGAGTAGCTGAGCCAGGAGAAAGCAGTAATTTGCCTCAGGAATGCCAGCTCAATTTTTGTGTCATTTTTCCTTTATATTGTACCAACCCAGGGGAAGGGCATGCTGCTGCAGCTGTGTGAGTCGTATTCCATGACACCAAAATAGGGGTGAAGCATGTTTGCAAACTTCCTAATTCCACATGCTGCTTGAGGGTGAGGTGAGTTGTAATCACTGCTGCCCTCTTGATCTCAGTCTAAGCCACAACTCCTGCTGGAGAACTCCTGAGACTTGCAGGTCTCCACAGTCAGCAAAGGCAGCCAAAAGTCTGAGTGAAAACAAAAAAAGAAAAGTCGGGCAGGAAGCTTTCTATAGAGATGCTTCAAAGATTGACTCACTGTCTTCTCACTTTGTCTGCCCAGTTTTGGGATGAGCTCTTAACAGAGGAGTTAAAGAGAAGGGGTTGCTTTCCATTAGGTTTCCTGAATAAATCAAAACTGCTTCCCTAATGGAGACAGAGCTAAAAAGCATACTAAAAAGGCCAGTCATCTCACTGAAGCAGTTCTGTTTCCTTTTCCAACAGCAAACAGTGTAGTCTAAGCCCTGCTCTTCACAGATTGATACAGGGAACATTTCAGAATTACCTGTTCAAAATTTACAACTTAGAAAGTGCCTGAGCAGAACTATCCACACCTCACACCTTGACAGCTTTCTGTGAAAGACAAAAGAATACTGGAACATCTATTTGAAGGCATATACAGCTAACAAAGTTGTACTCATAACATAAATTTTAAGTTACCAGGGTTCCAACAAAAGTCTTTTACTATACATTTCTATTTTATTTCAGATTTAGTTTTCCATCAAGCATGCAACACATTAAAGATGTAACTCTGACTTGATTAAAGTAATTATGTTAAGCCACATCTTGGTAACATAAAATAAACACACAGGTATCTTAGAAGTGCATATGAAGTATAACAGCTCCACTAAGGCACACAACATACCAAAGGAACCTAAAATATTGCAGTTATTAAGGCAGCGTACATGAAACCTTGCAATTCCACCTGAATCCAGTCCTTTTTAGCTGAACATCTTATTAACAATACAGACCCTGTTACATACATTAAAGGAAATCTCTGTATTTGCTTTGTAAGAGACCCACAGTAATTTACTAAGCATTTACCTAGATTCAGAATTTGAGATACCACAATAACGCAAGCTTTGTAGAACAGCACAGGGTTTGTTTTTAAACTGTGCCCCCTGGTAATGTTGAGTAGAATCAATATTCACATGCAGTCTGAAAGAATGTTTTTTCAGGCTGAGGATGCAGGATTTAAAAAAAAAAATATACTGTTTTCAAAGATCAAAAACTGAATAAATTAAAAAGATCAGCAACACTAAAATAGAACAGGTTCATTATGAAATAAACATAATCAAGATCAGTTTCCTTTCTTAAAGTTTAAGTGGCCCTTGAACTTCCTGAAGCATTATTTAAGGTCTGTCCACTTCTGAGTAGGGCTAGTAATTCTTCTGAATAATTACATTCAATTTATTTTACCAGGTAATCCTTATTTCATAGTTATGTACTAAATACAATTATGCATTGCTAAAAGTTATAGTGACTTTGAATTGAGGAACAGCACTTACAAAGATAGCTTTAAACCTAATTTTATGAATTAAACTGTAAATCTTTAAAAACCTCTGATTTCCACATTATTATTTAAATTAGTCGGGTTTTTTTAAAATGAAAAGTATGTGATTCCATACCTTGTTTTTGAAGTAAACCTCAATCGGTAAAATGAAACCAGCATACCCAGATTCTTCAACTTTGTAGGGTGGATCCTTGCACACTGAAAAAAAAAAAAAAAAAAAAAAAAAAAGTTTTAAATGCACAAGCAAAACACATGAGCAAATAATCTGCTACGATCTGTGGCAGAACCATTGCAAAACTGCAGAAACGAAGTAGGACATAGTAGGACATAGCTGTGCACAACTCAATGTGAATTTTCAAGCAAATCGTTCCTGCCTGTATACAACCTACAGTTTAGGGACAGCAATTCTTTTTTTTTCGCCCCAATCCTTTCAAACTGCTAAAGCAGAACCACTAGGAACTTCAACACCAGGGGGACCCACTGAGTACCCACACTGACTACACAAGCAATGCACCCAAGGCTTGCTCTAGGAACAGAAAATACATAGGATCCCACCCTGAGATAGTTACATAGAGGGCAGAAGAAGGGTCATTCATGCATTCGTAACCTGATATTAATAAAATCCTAATTATAATAAATATTTTAAATAAATCAGTTAATTTAATTAGAACTAATACTAACAAAACTGGAATCTGCATTACTGGGGAAGGGGGGCCACACAACACAACATTCCAGTATATAGTGAAGAACCTCAGGAAGGTTAACTATTGTGTTATGTTGAAACAGTACCCAGATTTACCCTATAGGATTCAGATTTCTTTAACATGACAGTGAGTATTACTAGCTCCAATATACAATCTTTTCATTCAAGTTTTCAGTAGTATTGAACATGAACTCTCTGAAGAAACTGGCACTAGGTCAGCTCCAGCCAGTGACCAAAAGCAGGTTGTTATAGAACTTGGACCAGAAGCCACCTCCTCCTTCTCCTGTTTGGCTGTGTGACAACCTCATTATAGAATTCATGTCCGTGTAACACATAAGCACAAAGGTAAACTAAGCTCGAGAAACCACGCATCTCCTGTAGCATCAACTCAGATGCTTCCAAATGCTGCATTGATACGCATGACATGTCATGTGCACTACCATCTCAATGTCATCACAGGACAGTGACAGTTTCTCTACTGTAGACTGGAAGTATGATGCAAGTCATACACAAAGGGCTGACTTCTTCAGAAACACTGCTCAAGCTCTATCAATCTTGCTGACAAAAAAAAAATAAAATAAAATTCAGACTCCCAAATGGATCATCGTTTGTTAAGATGTACGCTTTTTTCAGAACTGCCTGGTAGCTGCTCACTGTACTGTATCAGGTGCAACTTAAACTATACTTTACAAAACATGCCTTGCCATCAACTTTTAAGGGCGTGAATACCAAAATTACTCTTTTTAGCAAAGCACCACAGATGGGCATTTACCACCCTCTAACATCCCGAGAATATGACAAGGCCCATCAGATACATTATGGTCAGTATATCAGCTTTCTGAGGACACGCAAACTTGGTAAATCCCCAAGTAAATGAACACAGCAGAACTTTCTCCTATTACCTTGCAATTCTCCTCCTGCTCTGCTAGCACCAGACCCACACAGAGACTTCAACAGCGAGAAAGATTCCAAGTCCTTGCTCACATACAGCAGCTGGCTATCACTACTCAGTTCACTTAATGCAATCAATGGAAAGGCAAAATGATGACAAAAACAGAGCAAGAATAACCTCATTTCCAGACTTTTCTGCAACACTGTCTTACTGTAGCTACAGAACTCAGTTTGCTTTTCTTGGCAGGAAAAAAGAGGCCCTACAGCTAATAAAATGGGATTTCAAAGACTTTGAAGAAAAGTGTTATGATAGGTCAAATCTGAGAGATTGTTTCAGACATACCCAGCCTTTAAGTTGGGATCTAAGCATTTTGCGTTATAACCTCCCAGAAATAGTATTTCACTTTATACTGACATCTTCCCTTAGGAGGGCTTACCAGCATTTGAAAAATGCAAATATAATAGTCCTAGTTAAGCACAGTGGCAGGTTTACAGGAATACATACTGGCAACTTTTTCAGTCAAAGATAAAGAAACCTTCCTGCTCCTCCTATGCCTTCAGAAGACAACTTAAGGAGAAAGACTTCTTAGTATTATTTAAATGGCCATACAAGGTTCAGAAGTATGAAATCCACTTCTATAAAAACAGGGAAAGATTATGCAGCAGATATTTATCCAGATGAAAACACAGAAACTTTAGAAACTATAATAATAAACTGTTACAGCAATTTCTAGCTTCATTATGTGACAAGTAACAAATCACTTCTTTTTAAATAACTATCATGTCAACTTCCGAGCACTTAATTAGTGCAGAAAACACTGTCAGTATAAAATATTTCTTATTCTCTTCCTCAAATGTCTAGTCTTTCAGATTTACACAGCTGTTAGCCATGCTGAATAGTACCTTGTCAAAGTGTCACATTACAGTTCTGAAAACAAAGTCTGTTACACTTTCAGGCTTTGATGAAACTTGGGTGATGTCTTACAAAACACTTAATCACAAAAAAACCACTTTGGGTGCCTTCCCAAACTGAAAGATGGGCTTTTAATAGAAGGAAAATTATATAGACTTGTGAAAGAAGCCTTCCTGAAAATAAAAGTGACTGAGCAAAGCTCCATGCTACTGCACACATGCAGACTACAACTAAAATGAAAACTTTCCTCACCATTCTTTTTGAAGCCACTACTATTTGTACTAGCAGAAACAGCATCTCTGTGAACCCTGAACCAGCACTCACCAGCATAAACTCTTTTTGGTTTGTTGAACTGTCTGTGCTGGTTTTGGCTGGGGTAGAGTTTATTTTCTTAACAGTAGCTAGTATGGGGGTCTGTTTTGGATTTTTGCAGAAAACAGTATTAGTAAGACAGGGATATTTTCATTATTGCTGAGCAGTGATTACACAGTGTCAAGGCCTTCCTAGCTTCTCAAAAGCACTCCACCAGTGAGTAGGCTGGGGGTGGACAAAAAGCTGGGAGGTGACACAGCCAAGACAGCTGACCTCAACTGACCAAAGGGATATCCCAGACCATATGACATCATGCCGAGCAATAAAAGCTGGTGGAAGGAGGAAGGGAGGACATTCAGAGTTATGGTGTTTGTCTTCCCAAGTAACTGCTACATGTGAAGGAGCCCTGCTTTCCTGGAGATGGCTCAACACCTGCTGCTGATGGGAAGTGGTGAATCAATTCCTTGTTTTGCTTTGCTTGTGTGCATGTCTTTATCCATGAGTTTTCTCACATTTATCCTTCCAATTTTCTCCTCCATCCCACTAGAGGGGAGTGAACGAGTGGCTAGGTAGATCTCACTTGCGGGCTGGAGTTAAACTGCAACACTGCCACAAGTAGCAACAGGGGCTGCAGTGACACGTGTGGTTTAGCTCAGCCAACAGGCAACCATTCTAGCAAGGTTTGTTGAGTGGAGAAGAGAGAAGTCACAGGAGTTTAGTAAATCACAGAAAAGGTAGATAGAAAAAAACAACAGGAGAGGAAAAAAAACCCCACCCTGTACTGAGGAAAGAGAAACAAAAGCCAGTTACAAGTCTAGACCAACAGAAAACCAACAACAGAAACTAGGAAGGAGTGATTTTGAAGAGGAAATACCTGGAAACCCTAATCTGCTTCTCAAAGCTTGTCAAAAAAGCAGCTACGCTAGACCAGTTCAATAAGCAGAAAACACTATCCCCTTCTACAGACAGGCAATTAATTTCCTCCTCAGAAGGACAGAAGCATCTTCCCAATGACTGCTTCCCTCCTTTGAAGGAGGACCTACAGATGCATTTCAAGCAAGAGATAAACAAAGTCTCTTGCATAACATTATCACTAAGACTTAATTATTTGGGTCAGATTTTTTTCTTATGGAAACAGCTTTTATGATCACAATGCATTTCCTCCCTCTCTGGTCTATCTTTTGACTAGGTGGTCCAACTTCAAGCCAGTCTCCACAACAATTAAGGCCCTATAGATTCCTACAGATCCAGTTAAAAATTATTGCCTGCACTAAGGTGGCAGTTGCAGAGAACATCTTCACTGAGATGCAGCCAGCAGTATGCAGAATACAAACCAGTTATAACACAGTGTCTCTTCTTACAAGAACTGTAGGGCCAGGAGTAGAGAAGTAGAGAAAAGCAAAACTATGCAGATTTCTTTTAAGCCCACCAGTCACAGAATAAGCTGGGTTTTTTTGTTGTCTGTGTAAGACAAGATAAGCATGACACTATACTGTTATTTTACCTTTGTCAGAATGCAGGATCATTTTTTTTCTTCCATAAATGAAAGCTTTAATCTTAGGCATTTGCAAATGCATTTGCTAAACACAGACCAGTCTCCTAAAGCAATTTTAGGTGTAATTTTGAAATAAAAATAGTTTATGCAACACAATTACACAGGCAAAGTCCATCACTTCTGTTTATCATGTTTCATTGTATTTTGGGGTGAACACTGCTGTAGTAAGTACAACACTGGTACGTTTGAGGCCACAGAAGGGAACTTAGATCAAACAGGGCTGTAACTATAGCAGAAGCTGTTCAAATACTGCAAAAGAACTCGAACTTATGTGAAACTAAAGGACTCCACCAGCTGATAAATGATGGAGGGAAGACGGGAAGGTGTAGAAACGAGAGCAAGAAGGCTCAGGCCCTATGACAAGAAGTAGTTCTCACAGGTGGAATGTCATTTTTCCATAATGTTAGGGAAGCATACACATACATGCAATTCCACAGGTACTGATCTCCAGTACTCTACAGACCTCAGGTGCTCATGTACAGTATACTGTCACTTAATTTCCCTTGAGGGAAACTATTTAGGCCCTCAGCTGCAATCCTAGCTGTATTGCAAACACTTCACAAACAAGAGAAATAGAAGCATATTGGTTGTACTGACCTATTAATTTTGACCATCCTTCCCATACATGCACGTGCAGTAATCTGCAGCTGATAAAGATTATTGAAATACTCAATACAAACAAATAGCGCCTTCCAGAGATCACTGCAAGATATCAATGTGCATCTTGAAATGAAAGCTCAGTAACAACATTATCATTGCTAATACACAGTGTTATTAACAATGATTTCCGTATTATCTCAGTATCTATTTTGGTAAAATTGCCTATTATATTCATTCAGTATATAAGAAAGAGATACGTGAGTGTTCAGTTCTCATTCAATGCATTCTATAACCTGATAATGCCAGCATAATTAGTTACCAAGATCACAGCAAGCCAGGGCAGGAATTTATGAATTGTAGACTATCTGTCCCCTATTTATGTGGGGAGATATGACTTCTCTACAGCTCAGATAAATGTCTTAAACCATTTATCTTAAATGTTTTGCTTCTTTATTCCCCAGCTGAAGCACTGCTTTTTCATTTGTTGTGTTCAGGCATGCATTCCCATGTGTTACATCAGACATTGACTGAACCTAAGGAACCAATGCCAATCAAGCCATGATGATGCATTTTACTAACAGTCACCACACTGAGGCCTTTGGAGGTAACAGTAACAAAATTCTATTAAGAGTTAAAGCTTTTAAAAGGGATAGCATGAGATTCATTTACCACTGAACACTGTCAAACACTTCATTGTGAATAGATCTTTCCTTTATTAAAAATGCAATCAGAATAAGTAAGGCAAGGCAAAAGTTTCTTTTAGGCAGATACTGACACAACATCAGAACCATGCAGAATAGTGACTGTAACAATTCACATACATTTTGTGCACCCTGCAGGATACAAGAAGTGGGTTCTTGGAGGAACTGAAGTCTTCTGATAGAGAACTGGTTTAATGGTAACTTTTTTGTACTGGTATTTTATAGACTTTTGCCTATCATTTTCTCACCCTTCAACCAACTTTTCCCTCTATCCATCACCATCTCCATTAAAAGAAGTCTCACAACAAAGGGGCAGCATTCACTTTCCAAGGAACAGACAGTGGTACCGAATCCCTCCTGCAGTAAGAAGTCAGCCTTAAACATTTGACTGTAATTTCTATAAAAGTTCTTTGATTCTGCTGCTCAGAAGCTCACCTTCCCAGCTTGTGGGCTCTAGTACTTGGACTCTATACAAAAAGACAGAAGAAGATAACAGGTCCATTATGCCCTACATTCAGGCACATCTCAGCCAATAATAGCAACAAATTGCTGGGCAGGTACAAACAAAAGCTAGCAAAATTTATCCAGTTGAGTGTGAGTTAAATGGTACCTTATACACTAGGAACAAGGAATGCACATTTGCTTAACACCTTATGCTAACAAGTATTTCATGAGACAGATACAACCCTGAAGTGAAAGCTCAGAGAGAACTGAGTTTTCAGTATTGCATTTACAATCATACTAAGTTCCCTGCCCTATATACTGAATGTGCAGATTCCCACCACTTCTACCAGCTGGATAGTATAGCAAGATACAATTTCTAAGCCCTTAAATAAAGTGAACCCTAACCAACTTTTAGAGTGACATTTTCTGTATGTAAGGTCTACTCCCTGACCACTGGATAGCTTCTTTGTCAACTGAGATCAAACTGATACACAAGACAGGAGAGCAGGGAAAGTAAAAAAGACTACATCTCGCCCAAAAAGATCTTCCAAATCCAGGTCTTGCTGGAGTACTTAACTCAGCACTGTCCTTTAAACATTGCTAAAAGACCAGCAGAGAGAGTAGTAAACAGCCGTTCTCTCACAATCGATTTCTTACCATGGCAAAAAAATGACGCTAACAAAGATTGGGGTTTTTTTTGGCTTGGAGGGGTGGGGGGTGTGGGGGGGGGAAGTTGGTTGCTTTTTGTTTGTTTGTTTACATGGTTAAAAAGCCACATATGCCACCCTAACTCTTTCTCATAGCACACAAAGACAGCAGTAGGCCTTGAACACAATTTTGAGTTTCTAAAATACAGCAGTGAGCTTCCTACACCCTCTGATTCACAGAGCAATCTGCAGTTTTGTATTTATAATGCCATCAATAATTTAGATAAATTTAAAGGTGGTTTTCTGTAATGTAATGGTTTTTTACATTAATTCTCAGAGCACATATGCAACCTAGGTCTGCAAGTCCTAGAAACAATTGAGAACATGAAGCTGTAAATTGAACAGATCCAGGAAATCCTAATTTCATTTTTTTTCTGCAGCACATATAAAAAAAACCCTGGCCTTTGAAAGTACAATTACCAAGTGTTTTGACATAAACTGTTTGAGATTGAAAGGGGGACCTAAGGTATCCTCACTATTTCATAATGCTGTCCAAGCCCATTTAATGTACACATGCTGCAGATGGGAAAGAATGCATCTCACTCATTAACAGTAAAGGATGAAGCAATCTGTACCCGCAGAGGACAGGCAAGGGCTACCTTAACTTGGAAGTTCCCTTTCTCATTGAAGTTACACTGTTGAAATTCACATAACTTATTTGTCTAGTTCAGCTTTGCTGAAATGGAAGAAGAAAGGGAAAGGATTTAAAAGCTTCACTTCATGTGTCATACTCTGGAATAATACTGGTGGCAACAAATCACCTACCTGACCATGGAATGCCGTATGAAACTGTGTTTTCCCATACCTTTCAAGACCTCCAGCAGGAGAAGCAGCTTTCTTGACGGGCTCACCATACACAGACATCAAATAACCTAAGGCAAGCTTTCTAACTTCAGTACAAGTCCCAGATGGTACAGAAGGCCCTCCTCTTGACTCAAAGATACAGAAAGCTATTTAGCTATATTCTGCACTGCACACACAAGCAATAATCCTTAATAAGACCCACAAAAGTTACTGGAAATGTCTAGGACCATTCATAGTTCATGCCTCCCATTTCTTCCATCTACTCCCCTAGGTTTCCTCCAGATAAGAGAGGAACAAGAGAGAGAAAATAAAACAGTATTTTAAAACTAGTTATTCCTACACTATATTTAACCTTTTAATTCTAGTTTTTCTTTCCAACATGAAATGGTTCACAAAAAAAGACCATTAGAAGAAAATGTAACTCAGGTATCAATGGATTGGAGTAAATGACTTCAAGAAAGAACCTGGTCTAAGTCTTCCTTAGAAAACCATGCCACTGAAGAAAAAGAAAAATCCTTGAACAGGAGAGATCCTTAGCAACTGAACTGCAGCTAAGGCTGTCTGGATAATACTATAATAAACCAGACCATTATTTTTGGTGGAAAAAACATTAGCTATAACATTAAAAACTCTGACTATAAACATCAATTTCTTCTGTAGATACTATTATTATGAGTAATAAAAATTCCACAAAATTGTGCATTAATGCATCTTCATATTTGTATACAAAATACAGCCCCTTGCAATTTTCTCTTTTACTGAGAAAAACAGGTCCCAAAATTGCAGGATTTGAAATAATTTCTATCTTCGTTATTAACTATATACTTCTCCCTGCTCAATAAAAATACTTTTTATAGAGAATCTTTTATCTTGACTTCCAGACACTTCAGAAAGTCAAATAAATAGCTACTTAGTTCTTATTTTAACTTCATTATCCTATGCAAAGATCAAATTGGAAACAAATATTTTCAGAGCTATCAAAACTACTCTGTATTCCAGTGATGCCATACTTGTGTTAAACTTTTTCTGTTAAATCGCAAGTCAAGGCTAAGAATTTTTCCATCACACCTCTCAGTTCTTTGTGGTTATTTTACTTCATTAACAATCGAGTAAATATAATTTATTTTATTTATGGGGCTTTTCATTCTATGGAGTACATATGGTGACTTAGAAAAACATCAGAACATTTGTCTTGTAAAGAACAGTGTCATATGAAATCTGTGTAAGCCTTAAGAAGGTAAGGTTCCCCACCTGGGAATGCTTAAAACCAGAAAAAATGGCTGCTGCCTAATGCTGAGAATCGATGTCTGTAATGCTGTTTGGTAGAACTTCTGTGAAAATTCAGTAGCAAAGAACAAAATCTCCTACTGCACTCACCATTCAACATTATGACTAGTCATCATAGATGTAGCTGACTTTTTACATGACAATTAAAAAGAAACCCGTAAGTAGCTCCAGTAGCAAAAGCAAGTGGATTTCTGAATAGCTAGAACAGCTTCTGGACTGCATCAGCACTCTCCAGCAAAAGCCAAGTAACAGAGAACTTTTCTTCACAGAAGATGACATGAAATATTTATAAACTAAGAAACCAACCTAAGAGATTAGAGTACATCAACATGAAAGCAGCATATTTCAGTTACTGTTCACAATAAAAAGTTTGTATTTGAAATAATATTAACTAGTATCTAAGAGCAAGACTAATTCAATAGAATTGGCACATCCTCATTACTTATCTTTTGCAATACCATTCTGCACATAGAGGAACAATATCCGTTGTGTATCTTCATTGCCCTTTGAAACCTGCAGACAGACTGCACTATATTTTAACTTGGGTCAGCAGGAAATTGCTTCTTAAGAAACTATTTCAATATTAATTGCAATATCTCTTTCTTCCTATTTAATATACTGGAAAACTGAACTGAAGGTAATGCAGATGTTGTATATGTTGGCATGTATGTAACAATCACAACAATTATACTATTCAGCTGCTTGACATTTTGAGGAAGAGAACAGAACAGGTAGCCAAGTGAAGCTAATGATGAGTGATTTATAAAGAGGGGTCATAGAAAACTAACATTTTCTTCAAACAGAAATAACTAAAATTGCAATGCTGTTTCTGACCACTATGGTACACCTTCTGCTTCATTTTTCTGCCTCAAAGAGGTAGACTAGAATAAACTATTTTAGTCAGAAGGAACCTACAATGATCATCTAGTCCAACTGCTTGACCATTTCAGGGCTGACCAAGTTAAAGCATGTTATTATGAGCATTGTCCAAATCAATCACCTCTCTAGAAAGCCTGTTCCAGTGTTTGACCACCCCCACACTAAAGAAATGCTTCCTAATGTCACAGAATCATCTAGGTTGGAAAAGACCTTGAAGATCATCAAGTCCAACCATTAACCTAACATTGACAGTTCCCAACTACACCAGATCCCTTAGCGTTATGTCGACCCGACTCTTAAACACCTCCAGGGATGGGGACTCCACCACCTCCCTGGGCAGCCCATTCCAACACCCAACAACCCCTTCCTAATTAGGAAATGCTTACTAATATCCAGTCTAAACCTTACCTGGCACAATTTGAGGCCATTACCTCTTGTCCTATCACTTACTACTTGGTTAAAGAGACTCATCCCCAGTTCTTGGCAACCTCCTTTCAGGTAGCTGTAGAGGGCAGTGAGGTCTCTCCTCAGCCTCCACTTCTCCAGACTAAGTACCCAGAAGTCTCAGCCACTCCTCACAGGACATTCCTTCCAGCCCTGTCACCAGCTTTGTTGCCCTCCTCTGGATGCATTCAAGGACCTTCAGATCATTCTTAAATTGTAGAGGCCCAAAACTGCACAAAGTGCCTCAAGCTGAGGCCACACCAATGCTGAATACAGTGGGAGAATCAGCTCTTTTGACTGTCTGGTTATACTGTGTTTGATGCAGCCCAGGATGCAGTTTGCCCTCTTGGCTGCCAGGGCACAGTGCTGGCTCATGTTGAACTTCTAGTCAACCAGCACCCCCAGCTCCCTTTCTGCAGGGCTGTGCTGTAGCCATTCCTCTCCCAATTTATATTTGTGCCCAATGTTCACCCTAGGTGCCAAGTCTGGCATTTCAACTTGGTAAATATCATTCCACTAGTCATAGCCCTGTGCTCCAATCTACCCTTTATCCCAGCTGAAACCAGAACAGTCCTGCAAGGCCTCCTCTTGTCCTTAAGAGAGTGAACAGCACCTCCCAGTATGGTATCATCAGCGGTCTTGCAAGTCAATTCCTGCCTCCAGATCATTGATATTGAACAGAACTGACCCTAGAATAGAGCCCTGAGGAACACTGCTGGTCACCAGAGAGATGTAACCTCATTCACTACAACCCTTTGATCTCTGCCCTTCAGCCAGTTCTTCACCCAGTGCACTGTGAACCCTTTTGTACCACAGCTGGACTACTTGTCCAGGCTATACCCACCTCCTCCCCTTCATCCATTAGGCAGGTGATCTTATCATAGAAGGATATCAGATTAGTTAACCAGGACTATTACTTTGTGAATCCATGTTGACTGCCTGATGATTGTATTTTCCTTTAAACACCATTCAAAAGTACCCAGTATAATCCTCTCCATAATTTCTCCAGGAACTGAGGTTAGACTAACAGGTCTGCAGCTTCTTTGGTCTTCCCTCTTATCCTTTTGGTAGATTGCAATAATGTTGGCTAGCTTCCAGTCACCAGGGACCTCCCCAGAAGCCTCAAGACCTTTGATAGATGATCAAAAGGAGCCCTGCCATAACATAAGCTAGCTCCTTCAGTACTCTGGGATGAATCCCATCAGGTCCCGTTGTGGTTTGAACCCAGAGGGCAACTCAACATCACGCAACTGCTCCCTCACTCCTTCCTCCCCAGGAATGGGAAGGAAAAAAACACAGCAAAAGGTTCAGGAACTGAGATAAGGACAGGAATGAATGACTCACCCGTTATGGTTATAGGCAGGAGACAGAATCATTAGGGAAACAAAAAGAAAAAGAACATTAGTTAAATTCAGACAGTAATAACAACACTCGACAGACAGAGTGGGACAGGGAGAAGTATAACCACATCTTAAAAACACCTTCACCTCACCCTTCCTGGGCTCAGTTTAGTTCCAGATTTCTATACCACCTCCTCCTCAGCAGCACAGGTGGCAGGGAATGGGGGGTGCAGTCAGTTCCACTGCTCCTTCCTCCTCAGGGGGAGGACTTTTGTGGTCTTCCCCTGCTCCAATGTGGGGTCCCTCTCACAGGAGACAATCCTCCACAAATTTTATCCAACATGAGGCCTTCCTACAGGCTGCAGCTCTTCACGAACTGCTCCAGCGTGGGTCCCTCCCACGTGTTCGACCCTCCCAGAGACAAACTGCCCCAGTGCAGGCTTCCCTTAGAGTTGTGGCTTTCTTTTGGTGCAGCCACCTGCTCCAGCATGGGGTCTTCCACAGGCCACAGGTCAGCATCTGTTCTACCATGGACCTCCATCGGCTGCAGGGGTAGAGCTTGCCCTCTCACCACAGGCTGCAGGGTGGTCTCTGCTGTGGAACACCTCCCACCCTTCCTCCTCCTCCTCCTCTCTTCTACTGACCTTGGTGTTTGCAGAGGTGTCTCCCTCACAACTTCTCCTCAGAATGCTAAATCGTCTTCCCATGTTCCCCTTTTTAAATATGTTATCACAGAGGTGCAGCCACCATCACTAATTAGCTCAGCCTTGGCCAGAGGTGAGTCTTATTTGAAGCCAGGGGAGCTTTGAGAAGCTGCTCACGGTGGACCACTGCTGTAGCACCCTCCCCTGCTACACACACACAAAATGCATTGATGATAACTTCCTTCTACAAGTGATAGAGGAGCCAAGGAGGAAAAGTGCTATACTGGACCTTATTGTCACCAAGGAGGAAGGAGGGGCTGGAAGGGGGAATGTGAAGCTCAAGGGCAGTCCTGGCTGCAGTTACCATGAAATGGTAAAGTTCAAGACCCTTAGGGAAGTGAGAAGGGAACACAGTAAGCTTGCTACCCTGGACTTTAAAAGAGCAGACTTTGGCCTCTTCGGGAGAGCTGATTGGCAGAGTCCCATGGGGTAAAGCCGTGGAGAGAAGAGAGGCCCAAGAAACGTGGTTAATATTCAAGGATCACCTTCTCCAAACTCGGGAACAATGCAACCTTACAAGAAGGAAGTCAGGTAAAAATAGCAGAAGCCTGCATGGATGAACATGTAGCTCCTGGACAAGCTCAAACATAAAAATGAAGCCTACAGAGGATGGAAGCACAAACAGATAGCCCAAGAGGAATACAGAGAAATTGTCCAAGCAGCCAGGGATCATATTAGGAAGGCCAAGGCCCTGGTAGAATTAAATCTGTCCAGGGGCATAAACAGCAAGAAAAGCTTCTATAGGTACATGAGTGATAAAATGAAGACTAGGGAAAATGTGGGCCCTCTCTGGAAGTAAACAGGACACCTGGTTACTCAGGACATGGAAAAAGCTGAGGTACTCAATGACTTTTTTGCCTCAGTCTTCACTGGCAAGTGCTCCAGCGACACCACCAAAGATGCAGAAGGCAAAGGCAGGGACTGGGAGAATGAACTGCCCACTGTAAGAGATGATCAGGTTTGAGACCATCTAAGGAAACTGATGGTGCACAAGTCCATGGGAACTGATGAGATACATCTGTGGATCCTGAAGGAACTGACAGATGAAAGTGCTTAAGCTACTATCCGTCATATTTGAGAAGTTGTGGCAGTCCAGTGAAGTTTCTGCTGACTGGAAAAGGGGAACTATAACTCCCATTTTTAAAAAGTGGGGGGGAAAAAAAAAAAAAAAGGAAGACCCAGGGAACTACAGGCCAGTCAGTCTCAGCTCTGTGCCCAGCAAAACCATGGAACAGATCCTCCTGGTAACTATGTTAGGACACATGGAAAATAAAGAGATGACTGCTGACAGCCAATATGGCTACACCAAGAGCAAATAGTGCCTAACAAGTTTGGTGGCCTTCTACAACTGGGTGTCCTGGTTTTGGCCAGGATAGAGTTAACTTCCCTTGGGCTGAGAGGGAGCCCAGCTAGAGGGCCAGGCCAAATCGATCATTGGAGCATTCCCTATCATGGGACACCATGCTCAGTACGCAGGCGGATTTGAGCTCTCTCTCGCACCGTCTTGAGTTTCCAGGGCATCGTGGCAGGATTTTCTGGTGCGGTCAGATCACTGCTGTGGGGGGACAGGCTGCGACCTGTCACCGCACTCAGTGAGCTACTGCTGCACTTTACCTGTTTTGGATTTACATTTTGTTACTGTTGTTTCTCTTGTTACTACTAGTAAATTCCATGTTTTTAAGTCAACCTATGAGTTTTTTTCTTTTTTTCCCTCCCCTATTTCACTGGGGAGGGGGGAGTTGAACAGCTGGCCATGTGGTGACTGGCTGCCGGCTGGGTTCAAACCACAACACAGGGTTACAGCACTGGTGGACAAGTGAAAAGCAACTGATGTAATCTACCTAGCTTGTGCAAAACATTTGACATTATTCCATACACCACTGTTGTCTCTAAATTGGAGAGACATGGATTTGATGGATGGACCATTCGGTGGATAAGGAACTGGATGGATAGTCGCCCTCAAGGAGCTGCAGTCAATGGCTTGATGTCTGGGTGGAGAACAGTGACGAGTGGTGTTCCTCAGGTGTTGGCATAGTGACTAGTACTGTTTAACATCTTTGTTGGTGACATGGTCAGTGGGATTGAGCGCACCCTCAGCAAGTTCACCGACAACACCAAGCTGTGTGGTGCAGTTGACACACTGGAAGGAAGGGATGTGCCATCCAGAGGGACCTTGACAGGCTTAAGAGGTGGGCCCATGCAAACCTCATGAAGTTCAACAAAATCACATGCAAGGTCCTGCACCAGGATCAAGGCAATCCCATACACAAATCCAGGCTGGGTGACGAGCAGATTCAGAACAGCCCTGCAGACAAGGACTTGGGAGTAGTAGCAGATGGAAAACTGATTATGAGCCAGCAGTGTGCTCTCACAGCCCAGAAAGCCAACTGTATCCTGAGCTGCATCAAGAGAAGTGTGGCCAGCAGGTTGAGGGGATTCTCTCCCTCTACTCTGCTCTTGCGAGACCCCACCTAGAGTACTGTATCTAGTTCTGGGGCCCCCAACGTAAGAAGAATATAGACCTGCTCAAGCAGGTCCAAAGGAGGCCACAAAGATGATTGGGGGGCTGGAGGATATCCCTTATGAGGACAGGCTGAAGAGTTGAAGTTGTTCAGCCTAGGAGAGAAGGCAAGTCCAGGGAGATCCTATAGCAGGTTTCCAGTACCTAAAGGGAATCTACAGGAAAGATGGGGAGGGACTCTTTATCAGGGAGGGTAGCGATAACATAAGGGGTAATGATTTCAAACTGAAAGAGGATAGATTTAGATTAGACGTAAGGAAGAAATTCTGCACTGTGAGGGTGGTGAGACACTGGAACAGGCTGTCCAGAGAAGTGGTGGATGAACACTTCCAGGGAGGGGGCAAGGCCAGGTTGGATGGGGCATTAGAACTAGATGATCTTTAAGGTCCCTTCCAACCCAAACCATTCTATGATTCTATGAAACATTACCAATGTTTTATTTATTTTTATTCTATAATATTCTGTAACATTTCAACTGTAAACCCTAGCCTAGAGATGCTTATGAGAGAAGAAACGTGCAGCATTTCTTCCAGTTTTCCCATCATTGACATTTTTATAATTCCACTGTTGAGCTGCAAGCATTGGGTAATAAGTTACTAATTTTATTGATAATTATGGAAGAACATTTTTTGGGCTCTGAAATGTTTTAGTTCTGCAGATCTGGATAAAGTTAAGTGCTTCCTAACAGACCTTAACATATGCAAACTGCTAACATTCAGTTTTGCTACCAAATATCCCAAACTTTTGCTTCAGTGTTTAGACAGCTTTATCACATGAAAAATATTTTTAGAATCACCGGCCAAGGCAAGTTCAGTTATACTCCTAATCTGTAAAGTGATCTGCTTCTACAAAACTATTTTTGTAGAAAAAAACTTCAAAGAATATGTCGGTGAAACAGAAGAGTGTTCCAAAAATGTTTCAAAGTGACAAAAAAGTCATTACAAGGTTATCCTGTGGAAAAATGTATTTGCCAAAACTAAAGGGTGTATAATAAACAGTTTTTGTATGACTGCATAGTATGCTAGTATGTTTAAAGCCATGTAAAAACAAATGAGCTATATAAATAAAAACATCTGAGTTAATTTTTTAAGGATTAAGAGGTAGCACTTAAGGCACTTCAAAAATCTATAGTCTCTGCTTTTTGTATCTCATTCCTCGAAACACTGTTTTTCATTTCTTCTCCTGTTAGCATTAATTACAAGGTATTAAAGGTTGTTATTGCTTAATTTTCATGATGGAATGACCTTATATTTTTTGTCAATCTTCCCAACACAAATGATTTTAATTTAGGTTGCCATTCCACCTTCAAAGTATTCAAACAGGAAATTCAATCACACTGTACCAGTCTCAAAGAACTGCTGAGAATCTCTGAAGTTTGATAGTATGTTTTAAGAGGCAACTCCATGTCTTTGGACTTTGACTAGGACATTACATATATGGCAGGTATTTAAAATATTTCCAGGAGAAAACTCTTGCCTCCCTGTATTTCTTAAACAGCTCTTGAATTCACCTCATTAAATGATGTGTCACAGAATCATTCAGGTTGGAAAATCACCTTGAGATCATTGAGTCCAACCATCAGCCCTACTCTACAGAGTTCTCCCCTACACCATATCCCCCATCTCATCTCAGCTCATCTAAGTGACCCTTAAACACATCCAGGGATGGTGACTCCACCACCTCCCTAGGCAGCCTATTCCACTGCCTGACCACTCTTCCTGTGAAAATTTTTTTCCTAATGTCCAGCCTGAACCTCCCCTGTTGCAGTTTAATGCTGTTTCCCCTTGTTCTGTCACTAATTACCTGTGAGAAGAGACCAGCACCAACCTCTCCACAATGTCCTTTCAGGTAGCGGTAGAGAATGATGAGGTCTCCCCTCAGCCTTCTCCTCCTCAAACTAAACTGTCCCAGGTCCTTCAATCGCTACTCACAGGATTTCATTTTCCAGGATTAAAATAAGAAAAGGGCCAAACATGAGGTAGTTGCTTGGATATTACATGTTAAAGTAAGAATTAAAATTACCCTTGACAGATTTTCTAGATGAGATTTTGCTCTCTCAAAACAAATCAGGCCTTGTTTACTTTATTCCAGTTGCACTAAATTGGCTAAATTCTGAAGTTTAAAGCAAAACATGAAAATTATTTTCAATTTCAACACAGGTTATTCCTTGCCAGATTTAAATGGCAACTAACATGAGGAAACTGAATTAATGATATACAGGTTCATACTGAACTGTGTTCTCACTCATATCAATCCAATTGAACTTCAAACCTATTCAACAATATAATTACACATTCAGAGAAATCCTAACCAGACAAAGAATTTGGAACACTTTGCAATTCACAGAATCACAAAATCATCTAGGTTGGAAAAGACTTTGAAGATCATCCAGTCCAACCGTTCACCTAGCCCTGACAGTTCCCAACTACACCAGATCCCTCAGCGCTATGTCAACCCGACCTAAACACCTCCAGATATGGGGACTCCACCACTGCCCTGGGCAGCCCATTCCAAAGCCTAACAACCCCTTCTGGAAAGAAATGCTTCCTAATATCCAGCCTAAACCTTCCCTGGTGCAACTTAAAGCCATTCCCTCTTGTCCTATCACTTGCAACTTGGTTCAAGAAACTCATCCCCAGCTCTCTGCACCCTCCTTTCAGGCAGCTGTAGAGGGCGATGAGGTCTCCCCTCAGCCTCCTCTTCTCCAGACTAAACACCCCCAGTTCCCTCAGCCGCTCCTCCTACGACCTGTGCTCCAGACCCTGCACCAGCTCCGTTGCCCTTCTCTGGACACGCTCGAGTCATTCAATGTTCTTTTTGTAGTGAGGGGCCCAAAACTGAACACAGTAATCGAGGGGCGGCCTCACCAGTGCCGAGTACAGGGGTCAGATCCCTTCCCTGTCCCTGCTGGCCACGCTATTGCTGACACAAGCCAGGATGCCATTGGCCTTCTTGGCCCCCTGGGCACACTGCTGGCTCCTGTTCAGCCGGCTGTCAATCAGCACCCCCAGGTCCCTCTCTGACTGGCAGCTCTCCAGCCACTCCTCCCCAAGCCTGTAGCCTGCTGGGGGTTGTTGTAGCCCAAGGGCAGCCCCCGGCATTTGGCCTTATGGAAACTCCTCCAGTTGGCCTCAGCCCATGGCTCCAGCCTGTCCAGGTCTCTCTGCAGAGCCTCCCTACCCTCGAGCCACTCCCACCCAACTTGGGGTCATCTGCAAGCTTATTCAACCTTCTGAGTCACTTAACCTTCTTGAATCTGAACTCTCAATCACTTCAACTCTTAATCTTTTCCTTTGCTCATTGAAATGTATTTCTCTTCTCTTGGTACTCCTTGGGCATGTTTTCCCCATGTATTTTATTTGTTTAAATAACAGCTTGAAAAAGAGAAAATATAAATAATTCAGTGTAAACATCTTGTACAAAACTAAAGTGCAAGTCACCAGTCAGACATGCAGGAAACTATCTTATACCACTATTGTTTCATTAGTGGTCAAGACTTAAAAAGACTGCAGAGGAACAGAAAATTTTACACTTCTCTTCAGTTTTGATGAAGGAAATGCAATGATTTGCTTGACAATAATTTGCTTCAATCTAACAGAATATCCCTCAATTAACACTCATTTATAATTCTTTCTGGAATTAGAGGACATATTGTCTAGAGAACATTCGATAAGGCAAAATGGAAATCAGTATTTCATACTAGCCTATCAGGGGCTTTCAAAGGAGTCATGCTCAACACTATCAAACCAGACTTCCTTTCCTGGACAAAATTTATCCACAACATTATTTCCCATAGATCTTATTAACAGTAACTAACTATACAAGAAGGGTTTTCAAAATCTAGCATGTTTAATTCTGTGGGTTCCTTAGCTTTTTTTTTTTGCTTTTTTTTTTTTAACTAGAAATTGCCCCAGGAAATTGTCTGAATAGATATTGATACATCTTATAATAGATTTTATTCTCAGTCTGATCTTCATAGGTTTGAAGAAAGAAGATCCCTAAGCACAGCATGCATACAATCCACTGTTACATTAAGAAACAAAAAGAGAAAAGAAAGCACTTAAAGAAATGTAGCCAAATCAAAGCAAAACTCTAAGCAAGCTTTCCCACTCTTTTTTCTGTGTTTGCAGAAGGACAAGTCTTTCCACCAATCAGGTGTTTTAAAAATACCATGCTGTATCGAAGACAGGTGACATTTGTTTTTAAATTCAAGATATTCCTATTAGTTTAATTTCAAACAGGTAAGCATAAAACAGGGCCAAATAACAGGCACAAGTTTGCAGCATTATTATAGCATCTGCTTGTTTTTGTCTTTCTTTAAAACTGCCTTTCAACCTGAGCTAGATCTCCCAAGCTAGACAATGTATTGGGAAAATTGCCTCCTAAAACATCTCCCTTACCCTCTTTTTTGTGTTGTTCTTTTAACATGGTGTTCAGCTGCTATTTACCACAGCTTCACTGCAGGTAATTACACAGGAGCCTTTGGGCACTTTTGGAGACTTGTAAGGGATGCAGCTGTCAAGCGAGCACTTAGACCCAAGGACAGCAACCTGCAAGCGCAGTTACCAAGTTAAAACCTCTGCCTTTTCATATGAATGGTAAGGAAGCTACAACTTGTGTGTAAAAAGCACATGTTAGGATTCAGGACAAACACAAGAGGAAGGTGGAACAGACAATGTCCAAAAAGCTAAATTTGGCCCAAAAGTTGGCCAAGCAGCATCACAAGCTACAGACTCTGGGTTTGAGGGTACCGATGCTAAAAGGGGGTTCCCCTGTGCAGATGCTGTTCTCCCCTGCCTATCCTCTTCAGGGAGCTCCCTTATCTGCTGTACACCTGCATACACCCTAGTACTTCTCATTTAAGGCAGAGCTCATAGCAAGCAAGAGCTAAACCTTTGCTGCCCCACATCCTCTCCTGCAGCAGTAGAAATACACAGCCTCCACCCAGCCTGAGCCCACACCCAGGACCTCCTTCTTGCTCTGTACCACCCAGCAGCACTCATGCACTCTCCATCACTTCCCTGCCACCAGCCATATTATGGGCTACTAGTAATTACTCTGCCATTTGAGAGAAATGAAAAAAAAAAACCACCTTTTTCTTCACGAACAAGGTCACAGTGTCATAAATGTGCCCACCCACAGCCTCATGCTGAGCAAGCATTGAAGAACCATCCCCACACCCACAATCCAATATACTATAAAGAAAACACTAACAATAATCAAATAGAAGCTGTGAAGGCTCTCAGTGTTCATAGGTACAAAAACCTGAAGTGTAGCCAGTAACATGCACCAGTACAAGCCCTGCAGCTGAAAGGTTCAAAGAACCAAGAGATGGAGCAGGAGAAGGCTTTTGTTCCAGCACCCTACCTCCAAACCCATCTTCAAGAAACGACTGCTGTCAACAGCCGAACTTGAAAACCAGAAATGCTTTCATAGCAGTTTTCCAGGATACCACATGTTAATACACAATGCCATTTAGACAAACTAAGATTACAGGAAACACTGAAGGAGATGAACAAATCAGACACATGGTGTCACCTGTAGGAATGGATAAATAGGCTTTCTGCAGGTTTTGAGAGAGAAGACACACACTCAGATTTAGTAGTGATTCACTTTTAAGAGTCCTCCAAGCAAAACCTTGTTAATGTAATTAAAAGGAGGACTGAGAAGCAACAAAAGAGATACTGAAAACATACATAGCA
This sequence comes from Athene cunicularia, assembly GCF_003259725.1. NCBI lineage: Eukaryota > Metazoa > Chordata > Aves > Strigiformes > Strigidae > Athene > Athene cunicularia. The sequence continues at coordinate 20,747,826 of NW_020799143.1, read as the reverse complement.
AAACCCCTATTTTTAGAACTAACTACTACCTTCCAAAATGTCCTGAAGTTACTTAATGAAGAATACTTATTTATGTACACAAAAGACAGCAGGATACAAAACAATTAAGCTGTTTTATGGTCCACATGAGAGTAGGAACTGAACATTTTTGATTGTCTCCAACTGCTTACATTCCTCTTGGGACAGAACAAAAGATTAAACCACCATCTGCTCAAGAGTAGACTTTGGGGAAAGAAGAAATTAAAAGCATCTTTTCCTTGTTGGAAACATTTTGCCTTAGTTAACAGCAAAAGACAGACACAGACTGAAAATAACACTCTGAGGAAAGAGTGACCTATCTGATTCAGTTTTTATTTCAGGAACAATCACAAGCACCAGAAACTCTTAAGCTTTCCCACAGACAGAGCAAACTGAGATATTTAAGACACCAGAAACAAGAGTGAAGGATAGTAGGGATGCCCACTTCACAGGTAGAGAAATGACACAAACACAGGAAGAGAACTGCACAGTAATACAGAAAATACATGTCAAAGTCTAAAAACAAGTCTAAAACTCAATGCAGAATCATGATGACACAACCAACTCTTACTTGAAGACTTCAGAACCAAGAAAGATATCAGGGTGGGCTGAAGAAGTAGCACATAGATAGGCATAATGTACTGCAGGGAAAAAATCCCATGAAACTGAAAGAATACTGACCACTTAAACCAGACAGCATTTAACAAACAGGCAGATTGTTTCTATATTCATGATCCTTAATGAGATATTTTTCAATACAGGAGTGCTATTCGCAACATTTATTAATGACTGGATGCAAGACAGGTAGACTACTGGGAAAAAAATCTTGATAAAAGAAAATTAGGTTAAGCTCCAACTCAGCATAATGAAGAAAACCAGGTGATTTAACATAACTTCCTACACTTAACAAGGTAATAACAAATGGAAATTAATGTAGAAACAAACCTACAATATTAATTTTATAAAGACACCATTTAAACTGTAATTTCATTTTAAGCACCTAACAGTACTATAACCTACTTATGAACGTAAGAAGTCAAGGCTATCTCAATATGAATCCAGTAAACTGGATGATGGGCTATTTCAGTTAATTATATATCTGCTTTTCTGCAGTGTAACATAATTACTCTGGGTAACTGAACTGCTGTAATACTCATGAGGTTTTATTTTCTCCTCCCCATCCCTTAAAAAACAGAACAGTAAATGCTGAGAAACCTCAAAGGAGTGTGTGTTGGGTTTGGGCTGTTCTTGAAGCCCTCTGGGCTGCAAGTCAGACACACTTCTGCACCAAGGCCAGGCCAATTAGGAACAGTTGCCATGCCTCTGCAATAACAAGAAGGGGAATCTGGAAGAAGTTGTTGGAATTGTGAGGAGGAGCTGCGAGGAGAACACCTCTGCTGAACACTGAGTTCAGCAGAAGAAAGGAGAGAGGGGGGAGTTGTGCTGGAGCAGCGACCTCCCTGCAGCCCATGGTGAGAGGGCAGACTGTCCCTCTGCCACCCATGGAGGTCAATGGTGGAACAGATACCCCACTGCAGCCCCTGGAGGACACCACACTGGAGCAGCTGTCTGTGCCTGAGGAAGGCCAGGACTCTGTGGGAAGAAGCTCCTGCTGTTGTGATTTAGTGCTGGGAAGACTGCAACATGCAGGAGGGACGCACGCTCAAGCAGTTCAGCTGTGGCCCCTGGGAGGGACTCATGTCAGACTGTCTCCCATGAGATGGACCCCATGCTGGAGCAGAGGAAAAAATGTGAGGAGTCCTCCCCCTGAGGGGGAAGGAGCACTGGAGTATGAGAGACTGCACACCCCCACCACTTCCTCTGCCCCTCTTTTCCCCCTCACTTCTTGGAGCAGGAGGAGGTATAAAGATCAGGAACAAAGCTGAGCCTCAGAAGAAGGAAGGGGTAGGGAGAAGGTGTTTTTAAGATGTGGTAATGCTTCTCACTGTCCTACTCTTAAGTGTTGTTGTTAGTGTTTGAATTTAATTGATGTTCTTTTTCTTTCCCTAAATAGTCTGTCTTTTGCCCTTGACAGTAATGGGTAAATCATCCCCCCTCTGTCCTTACCTCTATTCTCAAACCCTTGCTTTATTTTCTCCTTCCCATTCCTGAAGGGGAAGGGGTAAGTAACTGGCTTTGTAGTGCTCAGTTTCCCTCTGGGCTCAAACCAGGACAGAATGTTAAATCCCAAGAACAGCAACTGCAACACCACCAAAATGTTAAAATAAATCTGTGAAACACTTTATGCAGATAATGTAAACAGCGAGCCCAATCATGTGCTCGTAAGTGCAACCAACACGGCAACATACATGCAAAAAATAACCATTTAAGACAATCAAATATGCATGCCCTTTCACAATGCTCTCGCTGAAGCCTTACGGCAACAGGCAAAACCAATTTCTCTGAATTTTTAGTCTGAACTCTCTTTCACCAAAAAGATTCCCACAACACTTTCCAATAATAAGTACCAATTACTGTGACTTCAGAACACAGAGTTATCTTAAGAGGACACTGAGCATTATGTGCTAGTAAATATTGCCTTGCAACTGTCAATCCTTTAAACCACCTAATCCATTTAAGCTCTACTTACCATACTTGCACAAGAACACAGAGCACTGAAGTATTTCAAATCTGTAATTAATTTCAGAGACATAGTAAAGCCCCTACAAAGACATACAGTAGCTGTAGGAAACATAAAAGTGCAAGAACATGACAAAGATAATTTAATGACACTGGAATTATGCCACTTTCAGAAAGAAGCATGATATCAGCTTCAGCGTATATAATTTTAGTCCCATCTTTCTAAGATACTTCACAGCAGTAGTCCTTGTGGCACTAAACACACTGCACTTCAGATTTATGACATCCCAGAATGGAGTTAGATTTGAACATGCAGCAGCAGTGTAAGAGTTCTCCTTCACAGGAAATAAAAAAGACTATATGCAACAGAGGTATAGCACTTCTGTACTGGTTTTGGTGGGAATAGTGTTAAATTTCTTCATAGCAGTTTGTATGGGTCTATCAGAGAGATTCTTGTTGCCTAGCCTCAATTTTAATGCCAGAAAGCAACATATACCATCAAGCTGTATGTGTTATTTTAGAAAAGACTAATAACCTTAACTTTCCTGGGCAAAGCTCTCTGGCTACAAAGGAAAGCAAGAAGAGAAAACTCTGAAAATGCTCAGGTAATATCTAATGCAGAGTAATGAAGCCAGGCCTCACTAGATGAGTCCATCTAAAAGTAATATAATCCACAAGGCAAACTGTTTCATTTTAATGATGGTCTCAGAACAAACTTCTAAAGTTGTGATCTCTCTCCACGAGGCAATTCTTTGCTCTTCTACGAGTTTCCTCCCATAGTCTCATGCATCAGAGCCCTGAAGGAGAAATAACTGTCTGCATCCCCTTGCTGCAAGGCTGGAGTGACTTCTTTTTCCTCACTGTATTCTGTGGTGACTTTTCTTAAAGAAACTGCAGAAGCTGTTTCTGTTTCTACATATACCCAAAACAAACCAATATATTTGCTGTTCACTAGAAGCTTCTCAGCCTGTCCCACTCCTTCCTGGATTTATTTTCTTGTATCTCCCTACAATTAAATCTTACCACTGTGAGTTTAGGTATTAGCTCATTAATCCAAGGTAAGACATTTTGTTATTTTAATCTTTCCCCTCGCTTTCAACTTCACATCCCTCTAATATTATTTCTTCTGCTAATAGTGCCTCTCTATATAGCAACATGTGATATTTCATAGCAACCTGCTTACACCTGTGACATGGTTATGGAGGATATTTTAAGTAAGATGCTATTCAACAAAAACCTCCTTGATATCTGTTAAACAACACTCTAAGCCAAATATCTTTCTATATTTAACAGCACCATTTTGCATGCGAACCTACAGAAAACAGCTTGCAAAGTGTTTCTGTTCAAGCCTATTCCTTACTTGTAGAAAATAAATGTGCTTGTTAAATAGAGAAATCTCCTTTGTTATGTTAATCTAAATATCATAACTACTGAACCATGCAATTTTTCACTTTTGTATCCTTACTGACTGCTTTCACAGTACAGAGTTTTTCAGGAAATCCCCAAGCTTTGTCTGCCAGTGACCTAAGCATTTGACACAGACTTTGGGGTATGGCTTTAACACAATTAAATGGATAATTTCCACAGAAGTCCAGAAAAAGCCACCTTACAGTTGTATATTGACCATACCAAACACTTTCTGCTCTCCTCTTTTCTAATCCCTCAAGCAACTCTGCTCCCAGATAAGTATACAAGTATGTACAAGAATTTCCATACTTCTGCTTCTGCCACTGCTGTTTCTTGTAGGAAATACAACACGGAAATACAATGAAAAATACAGCTATGACCCTTCTAGGTGTTCAGATAATGCTCATCATTTCACACCAAACACTTCATGGCTGCAAGTAACATTCTATCCTTTAAAAGCATATACAATTAGCCTAGGGTATGTGATGTCTGGACTCCAAGTCAATCAATCCAATTCATCCACGACACTGAACCTGCATTAAGGTCTTCAATCTGTGGCTAAACAACCTTTGATTTGTCTCTATCTTCTTCCAGGCAGGGTCCCCCAAATCCCTGAAACACTTGTTTTGTATGTATACTGTTTTCAGCATTGTGGTCCCTTAGTCTGTGGCTGGGAGTTCAGGGGGCACAGAATAAACTCTATTCTAGTCATCTCTCCTAGAACAGCAGTAGTGACTAAAACCCCAGCTCTTTGGGAAGAATGTGTTTCCCCTCTTTCTCCCCTGGAAATTATTTCATTTAATAACTGAAGGAGATAGAAGTTGCTTATTACAGATTTCTAAATAAACCCTTTCTCTTTTTACTTTAATGTTTTGAACTAAAACACACCATTCACTTCATATTGTCTGCTCCTAAGAGGCACAAAGAAGGATCTTTTTCACCACACTTTTACATGAGAATACTATAAAAGAAAAATGGTGGAGCCAGTTATAGTTTGGCACCCATCTAGCTAAGGGTAAATAATTAATACGAAAAGTTATGACTGGGAATCTGTTACCAAATTAAGTTCACCCAGAGTTTTTTGGCTATAATTCTTCTAGGAGGTTTTTCACTTGTGAACAACATGTGGATAGGGAGTAACCATCAATTCTTATTACCTCACAATATTCATCCTCTTTCATTGACTGTGATCGTTCTTACCCATACAGAAGATTTGTTTTATTTGCTTCCCTGTGGATGTTACTAATATTGACATTTTGAACATGTGACACAAGTTCAAGCTGACATTCTCTATAAAAGGGGCTCATTTATCCTCTTACTCTCAGCAGAAGTTAACTGGCTTCATCAGTAAGCAAAGACAGATAGATAAACAGTGCTCACACTTCTGTTCCCCACTCCTTCTCACCACCCTGAGTGCAGAAATTCAGAACAGGATTCAAAATTTACTCTTCTGACTCTGAGGGGGTTAGGAAAAGAACTATAGAGAAAGCATAGTCTATTCATCCTTCTCTAGATCTGCTGAGGCCTATACTGAGAAAACCAACATTACAAGAAAGCAGCATGATTTTTTGGAAGCTGTGGAAAAAATCTACAATGTCTTAGACTCAGAAGTTTCACACCAGGTAACAGATCTGTAAGACTGTTTCTACCATCACATTGTCAGACTGGCTACACAACAGGAGGACAACGGGAAAAAAAAGTGACAAACCATTAAAGCTTAAGTGCTTTACATGAAGGAGAGAGAAAAAGGTCTTCTGCTTGGACTAACTGCAACAAACAGTTCTCAAAACAGCAGAGTTACTTCACCCAGATTTTGTACAGGTGTGTGGCCCATGTGCCCAGGGCATTTTCACCTGTTCCCAAGGCTCTTCTCCAGCAGTATCTTCCAGCTTCTCTCTCATCTGGCAGGATAAGCAGCCAGCCTCCCACATTCCTGAGCAGAAGTTAGCAAGTGCTGATGTGTATCCAGACTGATAGGTCAGGAAAAGAGCCAGTGGAAAAGGCGAATATCAGCCTCTGTGTTGCCTGTCCTTCACTGGTGGCACTAATTTGGGTCTATCCTCCCGTCAACAAGTTACCAGTTTTCATGAAATATGGAGAAACTTAACATCCTCAATACTCTCAGCTCTTTTGTCAACTTTGGCTGAAACTGGCTGTCTTTCATGGGGATATGCAAAAATGAGAAAAAAAACCAAACCCTTGGTCCTTCAGGAAAGCTGTAAGGCTTACATGTTTCTTCTAGCCAGCCATGCTGGTAAAAATTCAATTATGTATTGTTTATAGTATAACCTAAATTTTAATTCATCCGTTCCCACTGAATTTGATCCCCTGTTTGTCTGCTCTTTGCTTACAGTTAAAATTCCTTTAACAAAGCATTTGTATTCTGAACATCTTGTGAATTATACTGGTTTTTCCTTCACATTCTGTAAAATTGTTTTCCCACAAGAGCCCCTAATATGTACCATGTGTATCAGGATGAAATTCGCAGAGGCTAATAGCTTGTTCAGCTTGTGAGTGTCCTTGGCACCTACACGTTTTTCCTTGGTTGCATCAGCTGTTGCAGTAAATGCAGTATTAAGAATACATTTAACCCTTGGACCTTGAAGTTAGGCCACAGCTAGAAAAATGCCTCTGTAGAAAGTCACATGGGCACTGATTGTTTTTGTTGCTCAAATACACTTCAAGTGAAAATTTCACTCACTGGCTAACATATTATACTACTACTTTGTATGAATAAGTGCAGAAACAAAAGTGATATTAAGGCACATTACATGAGGAGAAGTTATGTATCTTATTCAGTGTGTTATCCCAGACCACAGTAATTCCAATCTTTTAAAAAGTTTATTCTTTCATCCTCTCATCAATAACATGATTAACAGTAAAAAGAAAGCTGCTTTCCAAGTTAAAGCTAACAGAAGCTTTAAACAGGAAGCTATTATTTGGAAGAGATTAACAAACTCCTTTTGGGAAACTTTATGAAACTACTTCCTCCCCTGGTGAAATATGCTGCTCTACAGAATTCCATGTGTTTTGTTTTCCCTAACACAGTATATTAAGTGTACAATACCCTAGACACTTAAGAATAATACAATATCTCAAATACTTACTTTTGTGGTTTTGGAAGCAAACTATGAGCAGCAATTTGTGCAGCTTGAGGACTTCCCATTACAGTATCTGCTGCTCTTTATATTATCCTTCTTCTATATAATACACTATTGTGGTTTAGGCCCAGCCAGCAATTAAGCACCACACAGCCACTCAGTCACTTCTCCCCTCTCCTAGTAGGATGAGTAAGAGAAACAGAAGTATAGTAAAACTCATGGATTGAGATAAGAACAGTTTAATAACTAAAATAATTTTTAACAACAGTAATGAAAAGGGATATAACACAAAGACAGAAATAAAACTGGAGAAGAAAAAAGTGATGCACAACGCAATTGCTCACTATCTGCTGACCAATATCCAGGCAGTGCCCAAGGAGCCATTTGACCCCACAGCAAACTTCCCCCAGTTCATATATTGAGTATGATGTTCTCTGGTATGGAATACTCCTTTGGCTAGTTCAGGTCAGCTGTCCTGGCCATGCTCCCTCCCAGCTTCTTGTGCACCTGCTTGCTGGCAGAGGACAGGAAACTGAAAAATCCTTAACTCAGGATAAGTGCTACTCAGGAACAACTAAAACATCAGTTATGTTATCAGTATCATACACACACTAAATCCAAAACACACTGTACCAGCTGCTAAAAGAAAATTAACTCTATCCTAGCCAAAACCAGGACATACACACATGATCATTTCTCCTTATCTGCAGATAACCCATTGAATTCAGAGTTATCACTGCCCTATTTTATAGGATCCTAAGTACAACATAGCCCCTTTCTTCATAAGTTTCTCAATATATACAGAACTTGTGTCTGTGGCTCAATCAGCCTAAGTTCTTTGCTCTAAGGATCCTTACTTTCTCTGAAATATTGTAGCTGCAGACATCTATTGTGGGCATCTCTGAAAATGAAGAGAGGTTAGTAACTAATGTTGTTTTTCTGAACTGTCTTCTGAAGAAGAGTAATTTTCTCTGCCTACTTCATACTAGAGTCAAGCCACCAAAATTAATGCCAGAGTTAAACAGCACAACTCTCCCATTACATGCTTACCTAATACCACTTATGAAAAATACAACATACAGCTGGCACATGTGCTAAGCATCTTAATATTGGGGAGAAAAATATGGAAAGATGGTGGACAATCAACTTAATGAGAAACAACACTAAAATTGCTGTTGTCCCTGTGGTTCAAGACACCAGAAAGTGCTTAAAACAAACAAAAAAAAAGACACATTAAAAAAGGTTTGAAGTCATATGAAATTCTACCCTTACAAGTGAACTAAAACTGAGGAAAACCCAAGACAAGCAAAGAAATATTAGGTTTCACTTTATTTTCATCACATCAGCTCATTAGGTCACGGGTCATTAGCATGTTTTAGTGCCTTTAGGCAAGCACAGTCCAAGCCTTGCTATTTTCTTTTACATCAATTAACAAATTTTAATTTCATTAATTACTGTTTGCTAATTAGTTCAGTGACTATTTTGTAAAATATTATTTTGTTTATTGCATGCTGGGCACATGTTAGTACCCACAGTCCTTCAACCTACCCCCCAAAAAAGTGACTTGCAGATCACTAAAGAGGGACTTTTTTTTTTTTTTTTAAAGAAAAAAAAGATTAAAGGTCCTCCAATTTTAAAAAAGTATACAGCAACACCAGTTTGAAAGAGGAACTACACAGGAGCAGTCTTTCACCATAAGGATGACATTAATGTGGAATCTCATCACATTTGTATTCAGCTGAATACGAAATGAGCACCAATTTTAAACCACTTCAAGACAAGTGCAGTAGTAATGCTGTTTACCTCGAAGTGTTTGACCAAGGAAACTAGTATTATTGGCACCAACTTCAAAGAGGATTTGGAGGATGAAACACCCTGTTCTAAGTCATCCACCAAATCAGTGGCAGAGTCGAGAACAGATGAAAGGCTGCTGACTACTATTAACACATGCATCCATCCATAAAAAACCCTTACATTTTGTTAGACTTTACGAAGTTGAACCAGAACCTGGCCTCACATTCAACATTGCCAAAAGGTACAAAAGTAAACCAACAAAACCAAATATATCTTTCACACACACCTGCCCCTAAGCTGCTTTGAATATAACATGCCTTCTAGGCAGCAATTACCTGACATTTTCTACCACTCCTTTCAAAGTGAGCTTCAAATTCTGAGCTAATGCTTGGGAATGTATCATACAACCACATGCATATATTTTGTCAGTCTTAGCATTATTAAGCATCAGTGACAAACCCAACTAATTTTGGACATAGCAGATTTGAGAGAGACAATTTTCTCAATTAAAAGACAACAAACCTCTTCTCCCAGCAAGATATGGGTTATTTTCTTAAACCCAAAATGTTAAGGGGGAGCACTTTAAAAATAACAAAATGTTTACAGTATGCTTTCTCTGAACAGCACACAATTTATCATGACTAAAACAATGAATGAAAGATAATGAAACATTAAGAGGTAGACCACTGCAAATCCAACATGTTCTTAAATCACAGCACAAGACCCGTAATTATCACCAAAATATTAGCAGCAAAGGAATGAGGAGATACTCAATAGATACTACAGTTAGGTGTGTTTGTACACATTAAACAAGGTTAAATGGTAGGGAGCACTTGCTTTCTCCACAATGTGACAGCACTAGAGATTACTAACCTGTTTTCTATGTGGTTTGTTTAAGCAATGTATCAAAGAGTGACAGTTTTGTTACTAATTAAAAAAAATTATTTGCAAGATTTACACTAGTAAACTGTTTCCCTAAAAAGCCATTTACGCAAGTATTTTTATACGGTAAAGTATGTTTTCCTACAAGCAAAGAAACTTTCAAGCTTTTGATACAAGTCTTAAAAGGGAAGCCAGAATCCTAAGCAATGGCAATAGATGCTTCAGTTATGCCCTTTCCTATGAAACATTTAATTTAAAAACTCAAATTCAGCTCAGTGCAGAGGCAAAAGCTTGCTGCGATTGTTTCAGCTCCACTAAAAGTCAAGAAGCTACAGTATTGCTTGGCTGCCATTGATGGGAGATCAAGGCTTTCAAGGGAGAAACAGTATTTTGCAATAGTTCTCTTTGCTGGGGTGAATTGCATTTGCATAGGATAAAATCGTCCTGACTTTACATTTGTTCTTTGTAACAGCTAGTAATGAGATGTGCAAGAAAAAATATATTTTGGGAAGCAGTCTGTAATCAGGATGTGCAAGCAGAAAGCTATCATGATTAAGTGAAAGCTGAAGTATCAGTTAATAAATTTTTCTTAGTCCATTTAAAAAAATTAGTCACACTCAAGAAGCCTTTTCTTGCTATTTAAAAGAGTTCCATGCAATTTGCAATTTATACTTTAAGGGGGTTAATGTCTACCAACAAAGCAATCATCTGTTACAAGAGCAGATCAGACAAGTAGGAAGATTTGCATGTTGCCATCAATTTCCACTTATTGCACCCAACACTAAAGACAGTAAGTAGGTTGGTGTAATTGGTTTTAATAGCTTCTATTACAAGGTGTGGAAAATAGCACAACTGAACAATGATCCTAAAAGCAAAGCACAATCACAAACAGAAAAGCATCTCCTTTAGGAAAGGACCACACACTTCATTGTCTTATTTAACAGCTACATTCATAGTTTAGATGATTACAACATATTCAAAAATTATCCATTTTTCAATTAAGACATCAGCACTGATAAAAGAAACTGAACAAGCTGCAGCAAAATACAATAAGGTCAAGGTATATGTTTTCTTCCCCTCAGTTCCAGCCTGCAGCAAAAGATTGGTAAAAAAAGAAGTTGTTTCCATCCCATTTGCCATCCTACAGCTTTGCTGACATATTTCTGATTCTTTAGTTTTACTGTTGGAATTTGGCTAGTCTGTATGTGCCACAAATATTGCTATGAATTCACTGCTGGCTCACTTGTAAAATTACGATTCTGTTAAAGCATCTCTAACCCTTCCCTCGCTCACTTTCATAAATACTCCAAACTTTCACTATCTCATCTCACACTTCAAAGTAAAACAGATGTTTGAATGTGTTTTTTTACAGTATTTTCTCATTTTTTGCCATCATATCTGCATATGCTACTGTGCACAGTAAAGGAAGGTATCTTCATGGTTATGGAAGTGTAGGTCTGGCATGTGAATAGCATACTATGCTGGAGTTCAGTATTATTTCATGATTGTGATAGTCTAACTTTTATATCTAAAAGGCAAGAAGAAGAAAAAAATTTACTGACAGCTTGGGTGCAGCTCAACAATAAAAAATTTGGTTTCGCCTACCCAAAAGCATTCACGGCTTTCTGATTTTTCTTCCACCTTCTATTTGCCATATAGCATAATCTTTGTCTCCTTTGTAGAGGTGCTAATGACAACCATCTTGATATGCATCCAGAGCAACCCTTTTTCCATTTCTAGGGAAGACTGCATAAGTCAAACTCTCAGGGTCATCATTTGCATGATGCAAATTGTTTCATAGCATGTTTAAGAAAAAATACCAAACACTACTCACTACATTCTTCATGACAAATCCTGGTGGAGAATATTCTTTCTTCTCACCCCCTTCCCTCACCACCTACCAATCTGATCTCTGCAATTACATTAAATGGTATTCTCTGAGTACAGTCAGATGCATGTGCTAGGTTACCAACTACTAGTATTAGGATGGCCACTCACTACATCTGACTAAAATCTTAGCCATTTTTCTCTAAGGATGTCAGTTGATTCTGTGAACCACTACCCATAGATTTTGCCCACTGGACACCTGTGTTGGGTTTATGTGTGCGGCAGAGATTTTTGGTAGGAGGGGAAGGGGCTACAGAGGTGGCCCCCTGTGTGAAGCTTCTCAAAGCCCCCCAGATCCAAGTCAGACCCGCCTGTGGCCAAGGTCAAGTCAATTAGTGATGGTGGCTGTGCCTCTGCAATAACATATTTAAAAAGGGGAAGCTGGGAGGAGTTGGGAGTTGTGAGGAGAGATTGTGAGAAGGACACCTCTGCGAACACTGAGGTCAGTGTGAGAAAGGAGGAGGAAGGAGGGGAGGTGCACCGGAGCAGAGACACCTCCCCCCTGCATCTTATGATGAGACAGCAGGGCTGCTCCTGCCCCTGTGCCACCCATGGAGGTCACTAGTGGAGCAGATGGCCACCTGCAGCCCATGGAGGACCCCACACCAGAGCAGGTGGCTGTACCAAGGGCCGCTGGGACTCTGAAGGTAGCCTGTGCTGGGGCAGTTAGTCACTGGGATGATTGCAACACATGGGAGGGATCCACCAGAGCAGCTCAGGAAGGGCTGTGGCCTGTGGGAGTGACTCACACCAGGTAAAGTTCATGGAGGACCATTTCCTGTATGCTGGAGCACAGCAAGAATGTGGGGATTCCTCCCCCTGAGGAGAAAGGAGTGGTGGGACTGACTACATGCCCTGTTCCCTTGCCTCCTGCAGTACTGGGGCAGAGGAGGTAGAGAACTAGGGAACAAAGCTGAGCCCGGGAAATAGTGAGGGATGGGGAGGGTGTTTTTAAGATGTGGCTATACTTCTCACTGTCCTACTTTGTGTGTTGTGTTCTTTTTGCTAATGTTTGAATTAAAGTGACATTCTTTTTTCTTCCCCTAATGAGTCTGCCTTTTTTCCCCTCGACCGTAACAGGTGATTCATCCCTCTCTGTCCTTATCTCTATTGCTGAACCTTTTGCTGTATTTTTCACCTTTCCATTCCTGAAGAGGGAGGGAGGG
>NW_020799143.1:20726977-20734941 GCF_003259725.1 Athene cunicularia | reverse complement strand
CAGTGAGAGAGGGAGGGACAGTGAGAGAGGGAGGGACAGTGAGAGAGGGAGGGACAGTGAGAGAGGGAGGGACAGTGAGAGAGGGAGGGACAGTGAGAGAGGGAGGGACAGTGAGAGAGGGAGGGACAGTGAGAGAGGGAGGGACAGTGAGAGAGGGAGGGACAGTGAGAGAGGGAGGGACAGTGAGAGAGGGAGGGACAGTGAGAGAGGGAGGGACAGTGAGAGAGGGAGGGACAGTGAGAGAGGGAGGGACAGTGAGAGAGGGAGGGACAGTGAGAGAGGGAGGGACAGTGAGAGAGGGAGGGACAGTGAGAGAGGGAGGGACAGTGAGAGAGGGAGGGACAGTGAGAGAGGGAGGGACAGTGAGAGAGGGAGGGACAGTGAGAGAGGGAGGGACAGTGAGAGAGGGAGGGACAGTGAGAGAGGGAGGGACAGTGAGAGAGGGAGGGACAGTGAGAGAGGGAGGGACAGTGAGAGAGGGAGGGACAGTGAGAGAGGGAGGGACAGTGAGAGAGGGAGGGACAGTGAGAGAGGGAGGGACAGTGAGAGAGGGAGGGACAGTGAGAGAGGGAGGGACAGTGAGAGAGGGAGGGACAGTGAGAGAGGGAGGGACAGTGAGAGAGGGAGGGACAGTGAGAGAGGGAGGGACAGTGAGAGAGGGAGGGACAGTGAGAGAGGGAGGGACAGTGAGAGAGGGAGGGACAGTGAGAGAGGGAGGGACAGTGAGAGAGGGAGGGACAGTGAGAGAGGGAGGGACAGTGAGAGAGGGAGGGACAGTGAGAGAGGGAGGGACAGTGAGAGAGGGAGGGACAGTGAGAGAGGGAGGGACAGTGAGAGAGGGAGGGACAGTGAGAGAGGGAGGGACAGTGAGAGAGGGAGGGACAGTGAGAGAGGGAGGGACAGTGAGAGAGGGAGGGACAGTGAGAGAGGGAGGGACAGTGAGAGAGGGAGGGACAGTGAGAGAGGGAGGGACAGTGAGAGAGGGAGGGACAGTGAGAGAGGGAGGGACAGTGAGAGAGGGAGGGACAGTGAGAGAGGGAGGGACAGTGAGAGAGGGAGGGACAGTGAGAGAGGGAGGGACAGTGAGTGAGGGAGAGACAGTGAGTGAGGGAGTGGCTGCATGGTGCTGCTCAGTTGTCCTCTGGACTCAAACCGGGACAACACATTTTTGAGATAAATGCTCTCTAAGGCACAATGATGTCACTAAAACAGGCATTCACACAAACACTGATGGTAATCAACTACTGAAATGAAAGTCAGTTTGCAAAGGACAGAGTGATAATAAGATGTTAGGTCAGACAGATATCAAATCATATTACTTATGCCGGTGGAGGCCCCATAACATCTCTGTGCAGTCCACTGCACTCTACAAAAACACAGGAAGATAGAGGTGCTGATTTGATTTTATGGTACAAACAAAAGCTTCCATGAAATTTTACACTTGGTCTCCAGTGACATAAAATTTAAGCCAATGCAGTTATAATTTTACTCCAAAATGGTTTATAACTAAGTAGAGCCACAATGACCAGTAACTGCTGGACAAATTTTAAAATCACCTATTACATAGCTTTCACAAGCCTAGATTTTTTTGCTCATTAATCTTCATGCAGTATTTATCAAATGTTGTACCCTTCTACAAAACAATGATGTTCGGTGAAGCACACTTCCTTTAACATGCATTTGGCCAAAACTGTCCTGACTGGTGCTACAGTTTCACACACATACTCTCTCCTTCCCCTCACCCTTCCCACACCCACTGCAATCAGGGTGTCAATCTCTAAAAGCAGACCCTCACAGTCAAGGTCAGCTATCAGGTAGTCACAGCAGAATATCATACAAGTGTATGTAGTCAGAGCATTATAGTAATTGGTGAGGATGATTTAATTTTTCTCCCCTTTATTTTTGCAACTTGAATTAATTCCAAGCTCCCTTTATTGTTTCTATGCCTCTCCCGCACGATGCTTCATTTCCAAATTCTCCTTATCAACAAATGATTTCACAACACATTCTAGGTCACAGCATCCTGCAAGATATTCCATATTACTTTATTAAGAAGAAATCAGAACTTAACTAAAGAACAAGATAAAACTAATCTTTTTCAGAACTGGCTATTTTTATGTGCTTTTACCATCATATCTACCTACCTTACTCTCATATGCAATAAACAAAATGTTCTAATGATAGAGATTTTTTGGCAGAAAGTAACAGTACCCCCCAGTTCAAGATCAAAATGTAAACCAGGGACACTAGACCTTCTATAATCCACCTTTGTACTTGACAGAAAATAAATAAGAAACTACTTTCATATCCACAAACACAAACATTACTCTATCTATATATCATCTAGCAAAAGGTGATTAAACATTTTCACCTGATCCTCAGTTCTGAAGAAAAGGCAAATTTTCCAATAGTTTTCTCCAAGTGATTGATGTGATTATGTCTCAAGAGACTGCAGAACTTGAATTTGGGAACATAAAAGGCTGTCTAGCCTATTGAGCTGAGTTGCTACTAAATATGTAACACAACCAAACCCTCCCATAAATTTTTAAAGTATCATCTTAAATAAACTCTTTCTTTTCTCCTCACCATCCATGCCAGAAGACAGATCCTCACTTACTCCCTTTTATGATTAGGTATTTCCTACTAACTGTCCACAGTTGTTTCTAGCAGCGAGGTGAATGTGAGCTACCAAAAGTTCTTGGGATGGTTAGCAAGCAGAGAATATCTCAACATTCTTAAACACCAGCTCTCTTTGGCCGAGAAGTTGGAAACATATCTGAGCACTCAAACACGAGTGAACTGAAAAATCAGTTCACAACCAAGACTGAGACCTTGGCCTGCAGGAAAGCTCCATTTCCAGATGTGACTGATCAAAAATCCAAATGGAAGAGGGAACGAGAGAGCTTGGCCTGTTAGTACCTTTCCTAAAACTACATCACAGCACTCAAGAGATGTGTGGACACAAGAAAGGATATGAAAATGAAGCAATTAAATCACAGTCATGTGCTAAATAAGCAACAGAGACAAAATATGAAGAATACTCTTCCCTGTTCAGCTGACTATGTACACTAAGCATTGGGTGCTGAAACACCTAAACACATTCTTCTACAGTGATGGTTTCTTCCGGGTTTTAATACTATAGCAGTCTACATAAACTGGTAAACAAATCCAATGAAAAAAATACCCTTCCTCATTACTCACTACACACCCAGTCTTACTCTCCTACTCTGTTTCCTCTATGGAGTATACAGTTCATTATTAAAAGATTACTAGCAGAGTTCATATAAATTATTCTGGCTTAAAAAAACCTAATAGAAAATAAAAACCTCTGTAAGGATACCAGTGGAGAGGAAGAACATGACATATATGTCCGTCTGTTCTCCAACCTGCATAGAGGAAAACGACTTTGGCAAACAAATAATCACTATTTCTGTAGTAAAAAAAGGTGCAGAGAACTTTAAAACATGAGCTAAAGTTCTGTTTTTCATTCCAGCCAAACGTAACTGTATACTTACTACACATGCTTTTTATTTCTCTGATCCACAAACCATTCCTGTCAAATCCCCAAAGCAAGTGTTCAGTCCCAAAGTCACTAAACACACATACCTCTCTCCTTTCTCTGTAAAGCATTTTTGGTACATTTTCAGAGGATTTTCAGTCTTCCTAAAGCAACAATAAGGCTTTTCACCACCTTATTTTAAATTCCTTACTGGCCTTTTATTATGGCCTTGTAGGCCTTTGTTATTGCAGTGTAACTGCTATCTTCCAAAACTGCTATTTGAAAAAACTAGTTCACAGCCACTTAGAAAAAACTATGCACAAAAAAGTGCTAGCACTGTATTCTGAATGGCACAATGGAGACCATTCCTCTAACCTGACCTGTGCAAGAGATGGGCAGCTAATTATGCTCTTGACAACTCATGTCCCTGTTGCTACATCTGACCCACAAGAGGAAAACCACAACATACAGCCAAATCCCTATAGAAGTTTATGCCTGACTCCACCTTTTCCACAAACCAGATTTCATATGACAAACTATGTGGCCTTTGAGTTAGCTCCCTCCTCCTGATCCAACACCAGCCAAGTCACAATGTTTTACTGTGGTAGTTCCTTTCTTTGATTTTAGATTACCTCCACTTCTCAGTGAACCTCATTTCTACTCCTGTTCTTATTATTTCCTTCTCCTATTTAACAAAGATTCTGCTCTCCAGTTACTCCAGCTTGTTATTTCCATAGCACTTTTATGGCACTTCATGAAGATGATGTGTTCTCTGCATTGCCCACACATAAAGGAACAGAAAATGAACAGAAGTTACATTTAAAACATGAATTTAAAAAATTACAAGAAAAACTCACCTCTGGCAAGGAGAGGAAGTGTCTATTCTGTTGCTGTTATAACAAATTAGCAGGCAAGCTTCTCATAGAAACATGTACCTATGAAAGTTGTTGGGAATGTCTACCTGCTGTGTGAAGTCCCCTACCTCCAAACGAAATTGTAAATCCTCTTCTTTGCTAAAGAAGTACTACTACTGAATTTTAAACTCAGTACATCCTCCCCTCTTGTTTACATTCTTGGAGTGATCCAACATAGAAATGCCAGGATTTACTGTTTCAAAGAGTCTGCTTTGTCTGATGTTCATCTTGATTTCTAATTTTAATTTTATTTCAGGCTACCACAGTTTAACCAAATTGATTTATGCTTGCCCTAATCTACACTTCCCACCCATTTTGCTACTGCTGGGAGATGAAACTTAGTACTCATGACAATTTTGAATCAATAGAGCCTACAAGTCTTCACAGAACTCAGCAGACTAGCCAAGCAGCTCTTTTTATCTAGCTGCTATTTTTAAGCAGTGACAATCCAGCAGCTCTTTGTTTTACGTTCTCCACTTGTTAAGTGTCTTTATTATACATCTGATTGGCTTCAGAAGAAATGGATTGGTCAATCAAGCAAAAGACACAGCTGGAAAGAACCCTCCAAGCACTGCGTATACATGTTATCCACAGGAAAAAAAGAGCTTACCACTTAAACGTTTTGTATCTCCATCCTAATGAAGACCTGTTGTGCTATGATGATTGATCCTCTTTTCAGATTATACTGTACATAACTGTTTTGCACCTCTAATAAACATTTTCATGCTACAACCATGAAATTGTATAAAACCAAGTATCAGATAAACTTAATTAGGATACCACTTTCCTAACCAACATTGCAATGAGTAGCAACTATAAATGTGTATTTTGAAGGTTTGGATTAATTCCAGTGAAAATCCCCACATTTTATAAATCATACTGCCACATTCAGAAGCTGTTCTGTTAAGAATGAGTTGGCTTGCTTTCTGCACATCCAAACAAAGTTTCCAAAGGAAAAGTAGCAGCTAGAAGTCTTCAAAGTGTAGCTTATACAAATAAAGAATTAGCATAGCAAGTGTGCTTGTTACACATCTGATGCCATGTCTGCTTAATGCAGTTTATGTACTATCTGGCACAAAGTACTGCATAGCACTTTCTTAAAGATGAACATAAGAAACATCCCCTCTTGCAAAAGGTATGTCCTATCTACAGCTTCAGAAGTTCAGACCTCACTTCACGATTGTGACCTCACAGCTGTGAAATACATTTGCTATTTTTTCAAGTAATGCTTGAAAATATATTCTAAGCATAAAACTAAACAGAAAAGGAACACCACAAATAAAGACTAGTTTAACTGTCAGCAGTATAAGAAAAATTGGTCAGTCTACTACCTGCCACACCCTACTCCAAATCTCTCACTTTAAAGGGAAGAATTATGAGAAGCACTAATGTCTGTTGTTCAGATTCCACAAGTAAAACTGTGTTGGTTTAAGCCCTGCCGGGACCAGAGACCACACTGCCATTGTCCCTCCCCCACCCTCGAACACAAGTAGGGCACAAACCCCAGGTTAAAATAAGAAGAAATTTAGTACAACAGTGTGATAAACAATCTGAACAACAACAGTAGCAACGATAACAACAATAAACAGTAATAACAGTAAACAAAAGATATACAGAGAAATACCGCAAAGGTTATAGACAGCTCGCTCGCAATGCTCCCCACAACCAAAGCCACAAAGGAAAAAATTCCCGCGCCAGACCTGACGTCAGCATGGTATGAATAACCCGGCTGGAGATCCCTTCCCCCTCCCTGCTGGGGAAACTGAACCCTATCCTAGCTGAACCAGGACAAAAACATACACCTAACAATTCATGGCATTGGTGTAATTTACTTTGGCCTCTTTACAAGCCTGCCTCATTTCACTACACTGTTAAAACACAATCTTGCACTGAACTCAGTTTCAAGGTCAAAGGCTAATGGAAGATTAGAACTAGAAAACCAAAGACATTCAGGCCACCTTTATGTTCTAGTGAACCTCTTAAAGGAGATGGGGAATGACATTTAATTAAGAGAAGCAGCATCCATTAACAAGACAAAGGACAAAGGATCTGCACAAAGTTTCATTTAAACAAGCTTACTGCAGATGGGTATCCAGTTATAGCCACAACAGTCAAATGACGTAAGTTTGTGGCAAGAGTCAGCTTACAAACCCAGAAAACAAGCAAGTTTACAACCCTGATTATCTTTGTCAGTCATATCAAAAGAAGATGGTATACCTGAAGCTCATTCATTCTTCCCTCTGACTCTAATAGCAGACACCATGCAGCATGTTTTCACTCAGGGTAAAGGGGAGACAGAAAATAGCAAAATGACATGGAATGTATCAGTCTCCGGACCTTGAAGTTATCCTGGCATGTGATATAACCATGCTCTCAAAATTCCAGAACCCAAAAGACATCAAGAAAACCTAAACTAAAAGACTAAAGAAAAACATACTGTATTAATGCATCAGAGCTTTAGCAAACTTGACCTTTCCCTATGACATCAGGCCTTCCCATACTTCTCACCACATTTGAGCTCAAATACCTTTTGAATGATGCCTTCTTTTACAGAAAAAAAAATCATGAATATTCTTTCCAGGGGACATGATTTATAAGGTCTGCTGAATGATTACCTTAACTTCAAATTTCCAATGGTCTTGAAGATTAAGAATCTGTAGACAGTTTTCTTCTGTGATGTTCTTAATTTGATTACTTTGTCCTTTTTTTTTGCTTTTTAAACATTAACTGAAAGGACTGAGGAAGTTTCCAACAGCAAAAATCCTGAGTAAAGAGGATTTATACAAAACCTATAGTTAAAAAGAGTATGAGCAGAATTTCATGTCTATGGGTATGAATTACAGGTACGGCCATAGCCTTCCACTCTCAGGATATTGGTTTAAACATGGGCACAGTCACCTTCAGCATATGGCTTATGGAAGTGTGCACACATCAGCTTTGTGATAGGCAGCTGACCTAATTACAATGTCACAAACCTCTTAGTGCTGATGTGAGAGCCGAGCAACCAGGCCTGTGAAAAACTAAGACAAACAGCCTGGGAAAGCAAAAGTTGAGGCTGATTGAAGATTTGCCTCAAACACTCCCAAGACAAAACTATGAGTCACAGGGTGCTTTCTGTGGAGGCCAAAGCTGATAAGGCTGCCCGATGTATCTGGGGGAGAGAGCCCTTTGGAGACAGGACGGCTCTGCCCTGGGGCACCTGGGCAGATTTCAAGGGCCATGTGTCCAGTGAACGAACTTTGCTTCATTATCCACGAAATGCATATTAAAGTTGACACCCCTCAATATGCTAACGAGGGCTGTCCTGATCATGCGAGTGACATCATCCCATGAAACACCTTACCCCTCCCTGTACATGGGATACATAGGTCTGTGGGTTGACCTAGGGGATGGACCCAAGGAAAGTGGGTATAAATCAAAGGGGAGAAGAAAGGGCTCTCTTTCTCTCTGCCCCTCTTCCTGCCCCCCCACCCCCGGCCGTCCGGAGAGAGCAGTGAAGCAAAGACGACGGATGCCAGCGAAGAAGATAGCTGCCTCCTGGAATCCTCGCC
>NW_020799143.1:20706147-20726927 GCF_003259725.1 Athene cunicularia | reverse complement strand
CTCTCTGCCCCTCTCCCTGCTCCCCCGGCCGTCTGGAGAGAGCAGTGAAGCAAAGCCAGCGAAGAAGATAGCTGCCTCCTGGAATCCTCGCCGGCAGGATCAGCGCAGGAACCCAGACCGGTGACCTGTACTCCCCCATTCCCTCTATCTCCCTCTTTTCCTTTTTTCTATTAAGAAATGTAAAGCATATTATATTGCTTGCCACAGCTTGCTCTGTACTTAGCCAATTATCATGTGTTCAATTAGTACATTGTAGGTAGTTAATAAATGCTTGAATTTGGAGACTTGTTGTCCGCTCCAATTGGGGATTTGCGAATCTGAGTCACTTGTCCCCCTCACTGGAGCGGGAAGTGACACACACCTTGCAACTCAAGAGATAAGGAAGATCATGCACCCATATCTTCTCCCAGCAAAGAACAACTCTTTCTTTGATCAGACCAGAACTGTTACCAAAAAAAATCCTCAGTTTACATCTACTCTTAAAAGGCAGGTTATAGACCAATCAGAGTTCTTACCTGTGCAGTTCACAGAAAAAGAGCAGCCATCATTGGGAGTGCCAATGACCCTACTGTGACCTCAACCAATTTTTAGGCCAAGCAAGAAGTACATGCACAAAATGTATGAACTGAGTGTTACTAACACAATGGACCTTCTTGCTCCTGTGAGACATCACAGTTTGCTTCTCCAAGCACAAAGTGAGATTTTAGCACCAAGCACGCAAGTCTGAAGTGAGCTCAACACTATGGACACCTGTAGACCATCTATCATTTTTGTAGTCATTTTATATAGAGGTGATATTTGTAGTTGAACTGTTCAAATATAACAAAGCATTAGTTTGGAGGTATCAGTTTAGAAATGATTTCTAGAGTGCTTTTTGATGTCTTCCTGTAACATTTCTCCTCCCCTGTCTCCCCCTCACCCCTTAAAACTCAGCCAGTCCACTCCTTCCCTCCCTTCAAAATTGTTCTAGCTTTGGGAGAACAAGGCCTGAAAAACAAGGGTTCTCATTTTCCCCCAAAATACATTCAGATACACTGAAGAACAAAGACAGGGAGAAGAAAATAAAAAACCCCTGTTTTTGAAAGCACTAAACAAACTTTAAATTCGATTATACTTGATTCATTCAGAAGACTAAAAGGTGGAAAAAGAAATTCCTTAATCAAAAAAATCCATAACTTTTAAAGAGGGTTTATTTTAAAACAGAAAAGTTTCACCCACCTCTAAGGTCAATTGCAAGGTACCTTCACTTCTCTACCAAAAACTTTGGCATAACAGGACAGCATCTATCTCAAATAACCTTCCACTGACCTTAAAGGCAAACAAAACCAGAAACAGTCCTTCCCCAATACTCATCAACACAATAAATTTCTCAGGTATAGTGTGTTTTAATATATAGTAAAAGTCAATCTGCAAGTCAGTTCATAATGATACGATATGCTCTGCTGGGTTTGTGTAGTGTGGTTTTTGGTAGCAGGCAAGGGCTACAGCAGCGGCCCCTGTGAGAAGCTTCTCAAGCTCCCCCGGCTCCAAGTCAGACCCACCTTTGCACCAAGGCCGGGCCAATTAGAGATGGTGGCTGTGCCTCTGAGATAACATATTTAAGAAGGGGAACCTGTGAGGAGGAATTGGAGTGAGTTGTGAGGAGGACACCTCTCTGAACACCAAGGCTAGTGGAGAAAGGAGGAGTGGGGGGGAGGTGCCCTGGAGCAGAGACTCCTCTGTATCCCCCGTGGTGGGAGGGCAGGCTCTTCTCCCTTACCACTCACAGAACTAAGTGGAGCAGATGCCCTGCAGCCCCTGGAGGACCCCACACCAGAGTAGGCGGCTGCATCTGAAGAAGGCTGGGGCTCTGGTAAAAAAAAACCAAAACACTGTCGTAGTTTGGTGCCGGAAGGACTGCAACACACAGGAGGGATCCATGCCAGCTCAGTAAGGACTGCAGCCAGTTGGAAGGACTCATGTCAGAGAAAGTTCATGGAGGACTGTCTCCCCTAAGAGGGGAACCACCCTGAAACAGGGGAAGAACGTGAGGAGTCCTCCCCTGAGGAGGAATAAGCAGCAGGACTGACTGCACCCCCCATCCCCTGCCCCCCTGCCCTGACGGAAGAAAGGAAGGGGAGAAATTGGGAGCAAAGCAGAGCTCAGGAAAAAGGTAGGGGTGGAGGAAGATGTTCTTGAGATGTAGTAATGCTTCTCACTGTCCTGTTCTGTCTGTTAAGTGTTTTTGTTGTTAGTGTTTGAATTTAATTGATGTTCTTTCTCTTCCCCTAATGAGTCTGTCTTCTGCCTCAGGTGAGCCATCCCTCCCTGTCCTTATTTCAATTCAGGAGCCTTTTGCTTTATTTTCTCTTTCTCATTCCTAAGGGAGAAAGGGTGAGCGAGCAGCTGCATGGTACTCAGTTGCCCTCTGGGGTCAAACCAGGATAGGAACATATTATTTTAGTATGAAGATTTTAAAAACAAGTCAGCAGTTTAGGAACAAAATCCACCTTCTTGTGACACACTACGAAATGAGAAGTCACTCTCTTTAAGAGCCAAAAAGTCACTGAGGAAGAGACATACCATTTCAATTCCACCTCTCATTAGGTCGCAAGCTTGTCTGCAATTCCGCTTTCCACCCCTGCACTCAGGGGCAAAGCATACTGATGTAGGAAAGGAAAGGGGTCCTGCTAGAGCAGCAGTGAGACACTGTATTCCTCCACAAATGCACTGATGCTGAAAGGGAACCCCAGAGGTTCATTTGACACTGAAGGTGGTTCCTTAAGGAACACCACACACTTCCACAACTGAGAATGACACACCGAAAAAAACAAACCACAACTATGCTTAGAAATATTTCATTACATTGTTAACCACAGTTCTGCCTAGCATCTCCAACTTTTGCAACACTCCTGTAATATTCAAATATGAAAAAGCCACATGATATGAGCAAACTAACATTCAAGAATGTGAATAAAGTAAAACAATCACTAAGCTCTTGTTCTAAATTGAACAGATCTTATTTGAATAACATTATTTTAACCCAAACACAAGAGAAAAAGGAAAAAGTTTAAATGGGAATTGCAATTGTTTGGTAAAGAGTTCAAGATCAAGTGAGGATTACTCCAAGTTGTTTTTATTAATCTAAAAATTTAACACTTTTAGACATTTGTGTTGAGAACTAAACGTGGTAACGATTTAAAAGGTATAGTTCAAAACTTATGGTGGGAGGTGTTGAGAGGAGGCAGATACCAGCACTATTTGTTTTCTGGAATTAAACTGCTTGAGTTCTAGATCCACTGGAGACATTTTATTTTCCCTGCCACAGGCACTTAATAATCACTAGTTGTTTGTGGACATGTAAGTACTAAAGGGAACACTGCAAACCAAGAAGTGACACACATACCCCTGCAATCCAAAGTTTGGCATTTATAACAGTCATTATTTTGATCCTACATTTTAGAACAAAACAAAGAGACTGGTAATAAAATAGAAAATAAAAGCAACACCCGAAGAGTTGTATGACGATATCAGGGGGCAGTGAAGTCAAATTGCCACACAGTTATCTGGCTCAACAACGCCTGTCCCTCAAAGTCAGTTCCCCAGCAGAATTATTTGTCAGACACAAAATTCTCCATGTTTCTATGAAAGGCAACATTACTGAACCCATTTACACAAGGGAATACTTCAACCACCCCACATTCTCTCAGATATTGCAATTAATCCCTGCTTTGTAAGAAACGTCCCCTTCCTGCTGCTTAAGTCCAAGTACTAGCTGCTTGAAATTTCACATTCACATTATTTAATTGGCACTGCATGAGGTACATCACAGCTGCTGTGTAACATTTTTTCCAGGCCCCTCATTATAGGGGCATCAATAACTGCAACCACCTTAACCTGCCCAATTTCCTGTACAGTACAGCTTTCAGTTCACTTTTGAAAGCCTCCTCAGCCAGGATTGCACAGCAGACCCCTGTTCCCTGTAACAGAGAGCTTCTCGTGGCTGGTGCATGGCCAGCCTGCCAGTTGTAACCAGTTGTCACTCACTAACTTCCTAAATATCCCTGCTGAAACAGAGCTGCAGAAATGCTCAAATCAATCATGTTTGTTGTTGAACCCTGCATCGATCAGCCCAGCAGTAAGCCAAGTAACAACTTCAAAGGAAAGCACTCACAGTATTAAAATATCCATAGCATTTTTTTTTTTTTTTTAAAAAAGAGCATTTCAGAGTCCCTACACTGGAAGGCCTGCACCCCAAAAGCTGAAAAATCAAAACCTGAGAAACAAAAACCAACTGGTTCTGTTCAGCTAAACTTTCACCAGAGTTGGAACATAGGCAAAAAAGCAACCAAACAGTAAACTCTAAAATAAATACAGATGCATAACCTCAGAAAATACTAATTTTTGGCACTGCTCATGAACAGGACAGTCAGTCTTGGCATACATGTCACATATAAAAGGAAATGAATGACAGAAGGGTTTTCGTGTTCAGTGTATTAAATGAAAGTGATTCTATTTCTAATCTTCCTTGGTTTACTTCACAAATTTTACTTCTATCCCAGTGTCTTCAATGGAACTCCATCTTAAGAAGATATCAAGCTCCCAGAAATAAGATGTCTTAGCTGCAACTACTTAAGACAAAATTTTGGCAATTGCAAGAAACAAGGGAGATGAGGGGAATAAACTGTATGTGGTGCAACTAGATTGCATTTGGCTTCTTGAGCAGCCGTGTGGCTTCTTGAGTATGACCGCAGAATTCTTAGAATGGGAACCATTTTAGCAATGTCAATTGCTTAAGTCAAGCTCCCATTTTTTTCTACTCTAAGGAAACCATCCTATCACTGACTCCACTTCACTGAAACTGTACATTAACATTACAGCTGAAAAAACCTCATGGTCTGAGCAGCCAGTGAGCAGCTGACCACCTCTAAACCAAGGAGAACTGATCTTCTCTCTTTCAGTCTAGGATTGCCACCAAGATACTGTGCCTTAACCCCCTTTGTGTACATGCACATCAGGAAAGATAGCCAAGCAGCATGAAGTGCAAAGTCTGCCTCTCCATGCCATAGTGTGGAAGGTTTGTTAACAAATATGGACAAAGACCTTCTCACCACTTCAGTCACAGGCTGCTATAGGGTAATAAAACTAGCGGCTGTACTTCAGAATTTTTCAAGGGGAGGACTTGAACTGTGTATAACACTGCTGAAATGACAAAAGCTGTTCACAGTAGATGAAATTAACAAGTGCCTCTTCTAAGGACCAGCAGTGTGGTGCAGACTTCCAATTGGGGTTTAAGAAGGGAATATATAGCAGGGAAGACCTTCTCTCCAGAACACCACAGTCAGAACCATGAAGACCAGGAATGAGAAAGAAAAGGTATATGCTGAGACCCTGCTACTCCTCCCCTCCCCTTCTTTCCTCCCAAGAGCCAGCAACAGCCAGTGGTAATCACCTGCCAGCAGAATAGCTGTATTCGCCATGCTAAACATACTTAATACAAAAGGCTGGGTAAGAGCTGTCTGGTAAAGCTCTTACTCTGTAAGTGTGCCAAAGGAACCCTCCATGTGTTGGTTTACAGAAGTGGACACGCTGTGCCAGAAATCCTACATAAATCTGGGGAGTGGCACCCTGGTGTTATATTAACCACACAGCACAAGCATGTGCATCTTCCTTGCTATGAGAGTGAGAAGCGTTGTGAAGGCAGAGTAAACTGAAACATGAAGCAGCCCACATGCGACTGACTACAGACACATGAATGGGAAAAGGTAACACAGCAAACAGACTGCCCTGTTAGCTACACTTAAGGAGACTGTACAAATGGCCTTGTGAATGATTTTGTGGAAATGGGCACTCTTCTAAAATGCCCCATATTTAATTTGTTCAACAGCTGACAAACTTGTATATTTATGTTTGTGCATGGCAGAGCTTATCTATGCATTAGGTTTACTGCTGCTGGCTGTGGGTTTCTGTACATGTGTATTTGTGGGCAGGTCAAACATAAAATAAATTTACAGTACTACAAGGCATGATTACTGGATTACTGTATGACAGGCAAAACTGCTGGATGAAATCAGTCAGAAAGCTCCAGAAATTGTTTTGCAATTTGCATGAGCATATAGTTCACTCAGAAAACAATTAGAAAAAGTCAATTCAGAACTGGAAGTAGTAAACTCCTCTCTAGCATTGCAGGGCAATGCTTCAATAAATACAATTACACAGATATGCAAGTGACAGCCCTTCTTTATTGGTTCAGACTGAATTAAAAAAAAAAAAAAGATTACCTTTGTTTAAAACAGTAACAGGGACCACAAAAGCTTCTATTACCAGCCCTCCCCCTAAGTTGTTGGGTTTTGGGGGGTCTTGGGGTTGGGGGGCAGGGCAGAGGGAAGAGAGTGTACTCTATTCCAATTGCCTATGCTGAGACTGGTAACTTATTGCCAAAACAGTATGAAAGGCACTTGAGAATTTGATTTTTAAACCTACCTGTGTAAAGGTTATTTGTAAGAGTAGTAGGCTACCTGGCTTTCCCACTCTATCAAGAAAGAATAACACAAACATATAACTTTCTCCTTTTACCCTCTAAGATAAAGAATCAACTCTTTTTCATCCAAAACTTCAAAGCGTTTCAGATCAAAGAAAAATTTTATGAACCTAAGTTTTTAGACAGACAAAAAGATCATAGAATAGTTTGGGTAGGAAGGGACCTTTAAAGGTCATCTAGTCCAACACCCACACCATGAGCAGGGACATCTTCAACTACATCAGGTTGCTCAGAGCCCTGTCCAACCTGTCCTTGAATGTTTCCAGGCACATCTACCACCTCTCTGGGTAGCCTGTTCTGTTGTCTTACCACCCTCACAGTAAAGACTTTCTTCCTTAAATCTAATCTTTTAGTTTAAAACCACCATTCCTTAGTTCAACCACTATAGGCTCTACTTAAAAGTCTGTCCCCAGCTTTCTTTCAAGTCCCGTTTAAGTATTGCAAGGCCTCTATAAGGTCTCCCTGGAGTCTTCTCCAGGCTAAACAAGCCCAACTCTCTCAGCCTTTCTTCATAGAGGAGGTGCTCCAGTCCCCCAGTCAACTTCATGGCCCTCTTGTGGACCCACTCCAACAGGTTTGTGTCTTCCCTGTACTGGGGACCCCAGAGCTGGACACAGTATTCAAGGTGGGATCTTACTAGCACTGAGCAGAGTGGGCGCATCACCCTCCTCAACCTGCTGGCCACTCTTCTTTTGATGCAACCCAAGATAATCCATTTACATCGCGAAAGTCACACAGCAAGACTGGCAGTCCTGCAATGAAGGCAGAACAGTAACAAGCAATTCAATACTGAAAACTGCTGACAGCAAGTTGACATGTTTGTTTCAGGAATGAGTGAGGACATCTTGGTCTCATTTCTGAACAGCTGTCCAGCTTCTACTAGCTCACTATGTTACCACATACACCAGAGTAAGTACAGCTGGGATTTTGGAGTGCAAATCTATAGTGTCATTTACAGGCTCTGTTCAAATTCCATTTCTTAACGATTGTATTTCCTTGGGATTTCTGTCCTCCCTTTCCTAACCCATCACCAACACCTAAGTCTATGAAGTGGATTTATTTCAACTACTACCAAGCACCTACATGCCTTGCCTCTACTGTAGTTCTAAGGAGTTCATACTCAAGTTTTCTCCACACATGAGAGTGAAAACAGGAACTGTCAAGAATAACTTGATCTCTTCAAATTCTGACATCAGTAACCTGGTGAACACACAGCAACTAAGCCTGCATCTCTGTTTATGTTTCAGTAAAATTCCCTACTGCTTTACAATTTAATTAATGCAGTCTAGGAGAGCAGCACTAAAATTACTGCTATTACACTTTCAACACCTCTTGAAGCTCAAAGGAGGATCCATACAGACCACAACACATGCTTGCATACAGCAGTCATATTAATGAACTCACATTTGAACTCAGGTTTCCTCTGGATTGATTCCCTAAGACTGTAGTTCCCTGTCTTGGATATTTCCCACCGTCTCCAAACTGCTGGTGGTTTTACTTCGCCTCCAGCTAAGGTCCTATGTACACCTCCAATCTACAGAGGTAAAGAATCCCTGCCAGCAAGGATTACAGCTTTTGTACTTGACTGTCATTACATAACAAAGAGGATATCTAACATCAGTAACAAGTAGTATACGTTGCAGAATGCTCTTCATAGAAAAGATGTTCTATGCCATCATAACCAATCTATCCCTAACTTCTATTTATTTCATTTCTCTAGCCTTCCAGACAAAACTTTGCACACTCCATATTTCTCCCACTTTGCTCAACCGCAGCAAGAGTATCCAAAAGTTACACAATGTGGTACTGACTCATAAAACCCCTCATTCCTCTAAATGCCCCAAATATATTTTCCATACTAAATATAAAAAGATTATATTTGCTTGACAATTAAATAAATTCCAGGATATAGACCAAATCAAGTAAGGGAAGATTATCAGATCTTTTTCAACTCTTGAGCTATGCTTATGCTAGTAAATAGACTATTTATCACTATGCACAAAATGGACCACTGCCATTTTCTTCCTTTTACATTTATAATGCTGAAGTATATACATAATGAGCCTAATTGGTCTTGCATACAATTTCTGCCCAGGCTAAGAAGCCCCACTGTTCTTATACACCTTCTTTCACCATGAACATTAAGAGACCCTAGCATGCATCTGCAGCACACAAAAACAGTCATAAAAAGGGAAGATGACACTGCTTGGCAGGCTCCTTGCATGTTATGTCCTATCTACATTCAAATTGTACTTGCTTCTCTCAGCTTAACTACCAAATCAAGTCACAAATTGGAAACTGAAGTTGCCTACACTTTCTTCCATTTACTTGTCCTGGCTAACAGCACTGCCTGAAGACAAGCCATATCCGTAACAGCTCCCTGTCTTCCAGAAAAAGTTTCAATATTTTCCCTAACACATAGCCTACACAATAACACAGAGGTTTGAAAAGAAGCATTGTTTTTCTTGATTAACAACTTTGAACACACAAATGTAAACACTGTACACACACCCACTTTTCTTCCTGTAATTTCCTAAGTAGTGTATAATAAGAACAGAATATCCTTAAATCTGTAAGGTTTCTTATATACTCACGCTACCAATTCAAAGGATGTCATTAGAAAGGCTATCTTCACACCTTTTCAATACCAGCTCTACCACAATGCATTTATGCACAGGTTATTTTGAAGTCTTACAATTACTGTGGCCACATCTACTCCATTAGTAAATTATCTCTTTGACAGGAGATTTTCCATTTTACAAGGCCAAATTCTAGTTCCACAGATGACTGTGAAAGTGACTTTTGATCTCAATGGGAGCAGGATTCAGCTACTTCAGTTTCTCAACTTTATCACCCCAGCTGTGTTACCATAAATCTGAAGAGAACCCTCTAGGACTTAGTTTGAAGTTTTAGAAAGCAGCCGTTCCTATTGCAACACTGGATGCACAGGGGATCGCTCCACCTAACAAGCATACACTAAAATAAGTTAATTTTTAATATACCTTAAAGACATGTACATTCATATATTTTCCAAGAAGTCTCCACCTTTCCACTTATCTACTACATTTACATAATGGTGGCGTTGCAAAACTACACGAAGCATGCACAGGGGTCTCAAGTGGTTGCCAGTAGTCGTTTGGAGAGTTTGGCCCCTACTGCTTTTTCCTTTTACAGTCATGAGTCTTTTGAGTACAGTTTCTTCTCCCTGGATGTTTTCGAACTCTTGTCTGGCCAAGTTGTTCTTTCTTATTCACCTCGGGGATAAAGTATCTTCTCTTCACACTTCAATCACTCAGGCCTTGTTAAATATAAACATTGTTTGGTAAAAGAATTTCTCAACATTTCCCCTCTTTGCGACTTCCAAAGCAAGATCTCTTTGGGAGTCTCACCCAGATTGCATAATTCTACTAATACTGTCAACTTCCAGGTATACACAACGGGGTACAGCATGGCTGTATAAGGTATGATAGAATGCTTCTTATATCACTAATTGTTACAGGCCTCAACTGTTGCAGGCACCAACTGATTGCAGGCAGCTGGATTACTGAAGGATGATGAAAAGCAGTGTAAAAAGGGATGAGGGAAAGACAGTCTCTTTGCACTTTCTCTTACTCTTGTGTGCATTTTAAACTAAAGTATCCTGCAATAATGTTAACATGGGAAGCCAAGGAATGACAACACCTCATATTTCAGAGGTAACTGAAAAGAAAACCCAGCAAAATAAGCCTCTAAGCATGTCTGTCTAAAACAAAGCCAAGTTTCATCATGTGCCTGTATGTTAAGTACCAATGTCTTACCAGTTTCAAGGGGGGAGGGGGGGGGGAGAATTTCTTTTTTTCCCCCCCAGTAATATATATGGACACAGTTACAAATGATAGTCACATCAAAAGCAAGACAGAAAGGGAACTTTAATAAACACCCAAACCTGTCAAACTAATAATCAACAGACAACTGAAAAATTTGATCAATTTCTAAATCTTTCATAAAAAGTTAAGTTTAAACAATCTAATACTACACCTAAAAATCCCATCCATCTGAAAAAAGCCAACATCAGCGCTGTATTTCACTGTACAGCATTACCATTAAAACCAGCTGGAAGACTTGGAACCAAAATGCTGTAGCTTCCAACTGTTTAGGAAAATAAATAAATGACACAAAACAACCTAAAAACTTTGTCAGAATATGCTCCTCAAAAGTTGTCAGACATGCAGATTTTCACTTCAAAACTGTGAGAATGAACAATATCTTTTTGCTTGTGGAGTTATTCAACAATTTTTGCCTTGTGCATTAAATCAAATTTTCTAATACTATATTCATCCAAGTTATACACCATTTGGGTTTTGCCTTTCTTAGTCTGTCCTGTATAAATTTAATCTAATTCTCAGAATACAATAAAAGGATTTCTCACACCATGTGGGTAAGGCATGAGTTAAACTTCTGGCAATTTAAACATAGAAACTTTAAATGTAAGTTTACATGAGCAGCACTGATGCACTCCCTTAAAATTCACTTGCACTTTGCTCTTAACCTTTCCTCCCCCAAATTCAGCCAAAAGCTCATTCAAACAATAAATTGATTGAGCTGGGTGAGAAGCAGCAAGAGACAAGAGACCCAGATAACTCTTTAATTTACTGAAGTTATTCTGGTGTTACCTAACACAGAAACACAAAATCAAAATTTGGGGGCGGATTATCTTCACTCCCAAATACACAGAATTGTACCTTACAAGCAGAAACTTGCTTTCCTGTGAAATTCCCTGTTATTCCCTCCAGTTCTGCAATCTTTCTTTAATGTAAAGGAACTCTCAACATTTATCATCATTTGCTTTCTTCAGG
This sequence comes from Athene cunicularia, assembly GCF_003259725.1. Classification (NCBI taxonomy): domain Eukaryota; kingdom Metazoa; phylum Chordata; class Aves; order Strigiformes; family Strigidae; genus Athene; species Athene cunicularia. The sequence goes on along the minus strand of NW_020799143.1, from coordinate 20,715,572 downwards.
AATCAGTCTGCAAATCTCAAGGGCAGCTTTTCATATACAGTCAATCACTTAAACATAACAGACAGGAAGATAAAACAAATTAGACTCATGAATACAGGAAAAAAAGGGTGAGAAGGGTTTGGATTTGTTTTTTTTTGAAGTAGCTGGAAAACTCCTTTTCAGACAGGAAATACTTTCATTCCCTAGAAAGTTAATTTCAGCATGAAATACATCATAGAAACAATCCAGTGCTGAAATTAACTGTCTTAAAGGAAGGAAAAAAATAAAGTAAGAAAAACGAAAGTTTGTCTTTGAATTTCATTAAGATGCTGTCACATTTGCAACTATTCCCCAAGCATTTCCTGGGACAGCGCATCTTATTTTGTACCTTATAGATGTGATTTATAGTCACTCCGTGTTTTTATTTAACTTCTTCCTATCTTTCTTTTCTTTATAAAACGTCAAAAAGCCTTTAGTTCTCTAGCAGCAGACTTACCCTCTGTTCCTTTTACAGATCCTAAATCGTCCTGTGCCAAGTAGGAGAGTCTCTTTTATAAATTGTAATGGCAAGTGCCAGTACTTAAAATTCAGGGCCATAATCCTTAAGCACTGTGTGGCTTGTAAGTCAAAATAGCCTAAGCAAATCTGCAAAGTCACAGAGAAGGAAAAATGAATCCTGTGATCTCTGTTGATACAGTGAGACACCCCATTCAAAAAATCTGGCAGCTAGTGAAACCAAGTGGCCATAGGACGACTCATTATCCCTTCTCTGGCAGGAGCCAAAAATGGATGTGAGAAGAAAACTGTAAGGACAAGGAAGCATACAGTGAGGCTTCAAACATATGCTGTCTCAATTTGAAATCAAGCATCACTGAAAATTACAATGAAATCTAAACAGGCAAAATTTGCGCATTTCATCATTTATCATAAACATTAACTGCTATGCTGTAATGCCTTGATCACCTTTCCTGATAGCAACATTTTCCATCACTTTCTGAAAATGAGCAAGCTTGTGATATTCACAGCATACTGCTGTCATCAGTTTTACAGTGCATTTTTTGATAGTGTGTGAATAAGGAAGATAGCTTTGCATTGTACACATCATTTTTACGTGAATGTCAGGCCTCCATTTACATCATCTGCTATTCTGTCAAAGTTGGAGGGCACCTCTGTTTAGAATTCTGGTCATCTTCAATATCCCTTCCACTAACCAACCCCCACTCCAAAGGGCAAGTTTCTCAAGGACTTGGGCAGCTAAGCTTTGAGTATCTCAAAGGATGGAGACTCCATAACCTCTCTGAGCAAACTAGTCCAGCACTTAACCATCTGCACACTTAAAAAAAAAAAAAAAAGAGTTTTATCTGTTCAAATGGAATTTCCTGTATTTCAATATGTACCCATTGCCTCTTGTCCCATTCATAAGCACTACTGAGGAAAGCCTTGTTTCGTCTTCCTTGTACCTGTTTGTTACCTACAGTAATAAAATTGAAACACTCATCAAAACTCAGTGCTGATCTTACCATTAATCTAAGAAGCTATTCCTAAATATTTCTGTGTTAATCATGTGTTAACCTCCCTTACCTTTATTACATTTTCCGCAATTAAATTTAAAATACACAGTGATGGGTGTTGCTAAGTTACAATACATACATTGTATATCAACAACTGTTTTAAATATGTTAAGCTAAGGACAAGACCTTCAGCCATCTAGACCACAACCTAAAGCTTAACACACAGATACTTCAACTTTCTTTTATCCATACTGATACATGGGAGGCAGAGTTACCTCCCATGAAGTCAAGTTATTTGTTAGATTTATAAAAACATACCCACAACATAAGACACATGGATCTTTTGTCTTTGCATTACAGTATTGTAATGGCAAAGTCTAAAACAACATTGTAAGCATTTCATAGTAACTAAATGGCTATCTGTTTTGGGAAAAGCCTTCATGAATAAATGAACCATGCCATGAACTAAGTGAACAGTGCAAACTCTTAAATATTTCAGAAATAAAGAATACATTTATATCATAATCATCCCCAAACAACCTGAGGAAGTCAGACAGTCCAAAGTTGCCTGTTAAGTACAAAATCAAGTGTGATGCAGTTTTCCCTCTATGAAAGTTTAGCAACAATACATTACTACCCTCCTGTTAACATCAGACTGTTGGATGGGAGGAGAAGTGAAGAAAGAGAATGGCCCCAAAAACAGATTTCAGAAAGAGGCTGAAGAGGGTTTTTTGGTAGTGGAAAAGGTTTAAGAAAAGAGGTAAACCAGGCATTACATTAAGCACAAACTGCTTTCAATCACACTAATCAGCACTATTTTACATATTTTACAGAATTAAACAATACAGTAAATTCCAAAATAGTGTATTGTGAGAAGAAACTTAAGTGCCATTATTGGTAGAATCTATTTTCTAAGGCAAGGTAAGGGGAAAAGAGAATGCCTGAACTTCTAAAACAAAGGCTTCAGGCCTGCAAACACTTAAGCAAGTATGCAGTTTTATTCATGTGCCTTGGAGAGTTTTACTGCTATGTTCAAGGATTTGTAATTTCAGGACCTACGGTGGTGTAATTTTTGCTGGTTTTAAGTTAAAAGAAACCTGATGTTTCAAAGCAAATTAACTATGTGAATCAAGACACACAAGTTTTCAGGAAGCTAATATTTTCTAAGAATTAATACATTTTTCACAAATTTCTCAAAACAAGTAAAAAATACAATGCTACTGTATTAGCCTTTTAAGATGGTGGGGGGCAGGGGGGCTGCTAATTTTTCAAAATAACATCCACTGAACTCCATCTGCTGTCAACAACAGCTCATAACCTCAGTAAAGACAAGTCAGACTCACATTTTTCAGAAATTTAACTATCATAAAGCAGGATTAGTCACATACAAGGCACGAACAACTTGCTTGACAGTTTTATGTAGGAGACAATGTTGTCACCAATATCACACACAGATGTAATCAGTTTTGATCTTCCCCAAAGCAGACCAAAAAAAAAAATCAAAACAACATAACAAGTATGAAGCTCTTTAACATGAGGAATAAAAACATTAAAAAACTGAAAGTATAACACCTATCTAGAACAAAGCAGGTGAAAGAATAATCTGCTTGACTTACAACATAAAAAATGACAAATTAAATCTTGTTCAAAAATTTTTTTTGCAAATGGATTTTCTCATTACACTTGTCTCAAATCCTCTTAGAAGATGGAATTTACACCACTTGATTTTGCTGTGGTATGGTCTTTCCCCTTGGTCCTAGGAACAAGTTCTCATTATGCCAGGTATTTTAACAGCAGGTAAAGCTATGGGATAAGTAACTACTAGTTGAATCTAATCAAGGAAATCTCCATTTCAGTTTTTCCACTCATCATCTTTTACAGTCTCTTCCTCTTCAAGGTTACAAATTTCTAAAATTTTTCAGAAATTTCTCTACCACCACACTGGAATGTTACAGGAGCACAGAGTTCACAACCACAGCAGTGCCTGCAGACAGCCACAGTAGTTTCTGCTTCTCACAGGAGAGTTAATACAGAGCCGTTATCTGCAGTCGTGTAAGTCAAAGGACACTCATCAGTCCTGAAACAATTAATTGGGTAAGACTGCTTCACTTAATGAAAAAGGAAAAATGCCAATCCTAATGGTCCTTGTCTCCCTGCTCTACTGATGAGACTGTGCCTCTGATGTTCAGCTCCTGACAAGTGGCCACAGTATGCCTTCCCTCCAGAGAGTGAAGGGGGAAATACAGAAGGCCCAAGCATTTGCTATACATGCCTTCATAAAAATGCCCACCTCTTACGTCACCTTATCTAAGACAACTATAAAAGTCAATAAATATCTGCAAAAAGCATAAAAATTTGAAAACTGGAAGATCAACACAAGCTAACCACTGCCAATTATCCATGTTTTGGACAACGAAGAACCTCTTTACCTTTTTTTTGTTTGCACACTTGTTGATTCCAAAGCCATGCCTTCTCAAGTTAACCTGTTAAAGAGCTTGGTAAGGTGGTTCAGTTTTACTGACACTCCATGTATTTCATTTCTGAACAGTCCAATCAATTTGTTTCCAACTATATGCTATGCTTAAAAGGTACAACTACAACTCCACCAGAGAAGGTCAGATACAGTTTTAAGCTTTTTGCTAAAATGCCTTATGGACAGGTGGACTCTAAGGACTTGTCTAATGGAAGTTTAAAACTTCAAATTACTTTGCTGTAACCTGAGAGAGATTGCATGCAGACTTTAAATAGGCCTTTTTGAAAAACTGTCAGAAGATGCTTGCATCTGGGCTCACTCGTATCAGTATGGATACAAGATAAGAAAATTGGCCATCCTGACAAAGAAATTTTATACATGCAATTTAAAAAGCTTTATCTTCGCTTACCTTGCTTAAATGAAACACCTTTGCATCCCACACCTGCACATTAGCCCTATCCCAATGTCACCAGAAATCTCCATTGCTCAAGTCTGTCCTGATGTCACCATTACTGTCTTTTGAACACTGATAGCCTGGGAGCAAGCAGAAGGAGAAGGCAGCAGACTATTCTACCTGTTCAAATACTTACTGAAGATAACAGCTGCTCTTACTAAACAGAAAACAGTCCCAATACTTGTGCCTACTCTCAGCAACAGAAGTCAAGACTACTCTTCTGTTACTAGTGCATCAAGAGCATTCATAATCCAAAAGATCACAGCAACTAAACCGAAGCTGCATCTTTTTTCAAAAAAGAATACTATTTCATGAGTATCAAATCATCCATTCTGAGGTAGACGGAAACATGGGAGAGGCGTCTGGACTGGTAGACACAGAAGCAAATGCAGTAACTAGTTGCTGCTCTGCAATTTGACAAGAGTATTTATTTTTTGCCAAGCAATTGGCATGAGTCTTCAGGTTTACGTGAAGCAACCATGTTTGCGGTACTGTAGCCCATCCAAGCCCTACTATTGCCAGCAACATAAAAACAACCTGTGACTCCTAACAATGCTGCTCCTCGGCTAACAAGTTGTGGAAGGGTCAGAAGATGTCTCTGACAGTGTAACAAGTGTCAGGATCGGCACTGGAAGCACTACACCTTTATGTCCTTGAAACTCTGGGGTTTCAACCCCAAGCCCCAAATTAAGGTCGCCATATGGGTGATTCCCACAGCCCTTCACAAAGGGGAGGTGAGTTTGCCTTTAGGCTTCCCTCCAGGGTACGGCCGGCCTTGCAGTGAGAACCATGAGGTAAATGAGCCCCAGGTGTCCCACATTAAGGAAACAAGGGTCAGGTGTCCCACTTAGGGATAAAAGCTGGGACCCCTTGCAAGAAGGGAGAGTGTCTGTCTGTGAGGTAGATGCACTTTGCAGAGTTCCCTGTTGGGGAAGGACCTCCTGCCTCCCTGGAACTGGGCTCCAGTCAGGTCTGGCCTTTGCAGACACAGGCTGTGTAGAGATTTCAGTATGTGGCTTCCTTGGTCTTACATATTTGGCTTGTTGATTCGGTTGTCTCCCATCCCTTCTATGGGAAACTGCCTTTCACCATTTATTCCACCCCTTGTTGGTTGTGCAGTGTCACTGTTGGGGTCAGTGGGATTGATGTCGATTATGTATAATCTGGCTGACTTGTTTGTACCCCCAGCGCTCGCCGATGTACTGACCCTTTTATATCAAATACAATTTGGTTATTGGTTCATCTTTATGCTGGCTGTGTCCTTTATGATAGGCCTAATAATTGGCAAAACAGTCCTGCAGATTCAGGACCAAAAATTTGTTTTACTTTCTTGGATCTGGAAGATATTTTCTTCTGCTGTAGAAGAGTAAGCTGGTGGTTTGGTGGGTTTTTTTTAAGACTTGACAGCAACCAAGAGCCTCTCAACTTTAGATTTCCATCAAACTCAGAGTGTTTGTATGAGTTAAGAAGTGATAAATTACCAATAAAATTACACCCTATGAAGTCAGGACTGTTTCCAAGTTATGAATTCCTGTAGTAAAAGGAACAGTTGGTTCAGCTTCAGTATGGATCAGTTCCTCTGTAGAGAGTGTTAAAGTAGTAGCTGTGGTATACAGCTGTCAAAACCATGAGAAGCTGCCTGAGTTAGTGTTGGCCTCTTCTCTTTATCCTTAGAGATCAACATTTAAAGACAAATTTAACAGTTTGGATCCCGTTAAATCAATCTATCACAGAAACACCAAATCAACAGCTCTGTCCCCTTTTTAACTGCATGTCCACCTTCAACCAAAATGTGATAAAAGCCTACCAAGTTACAAGCCTGTGGTAGAGAGAATTCTTGGAGTTGGGCAGGCAGAGCTCAGCTCTCCCACATCACCAAGAGACTTCAGCATACTCTCCATGAGTAGTAAGCCATTCAGCTGATGAACACTCATCACTGTGCCAAACAGAGGATCTTAAAACAGCACATCAAAACAAGCAGCATATCTTCAAGTATCACTGCAGTAATCTTCATCTCTGGCAGAGAGTTTAGTCTCTGGAGACAGGAGATAAAAACACTTGTTCATTTTGGACGAATACTGTAGGAAAAGAGACATCGTCAGGTTATTTCCCCTCCTCCTCTGTAATACCAAATGCAGTAAATTGTCCAATTAATTTATCTGGGGGTTTAAGATTACCAGTCAAGAATCCAATTAGACAGTTTAAATGCTCTCATACAAAAACAAGCCAACAAAAAAGCAAAAAATCAATGATTTACTTGGAACATAAAAGCAGGAACAGGGTTGCACGGGTATCACAGATATATGGAGTAAGCCTAGCTTTTGCATAACCATTGTAGATGGTCTCTCTTTAAACCCCTTGGTTATTTGGGCAGTGTGGTTCCCTGGAGTACTACCACATGCCTTGCATTCTGGTAACCTCACAAGCATTCAAAAAGAGAGGGAATTCCCTACTCTTCAGAACTATACAAACTCTAGAAGTACAAGACAAACAGCTCCCTTTACTGGCCTTCCTTATTCACTGAGTAAACAGGCCACTTCAAGGAAAAAAAAATCTATTCTTGGAAAACCAAAGAAAAAAAAGCTTTTTAAAATATTGTATTTTTATTATTAAGTGAAAAGCAAAGCATTCCATTATCCTTATTACAGATCTGTATGGCTCCTACTTGGTAGATAACCTTCTGTCAAACAGAATGTAAACTTTTCCCCAAGCTCTGCAGTTTTCTTTGGATATTAAAAATTAATACTTCAGTGCCCTGTACTTCCCAAACATGCTGCGAAGTCTGCAACACTTACAAAAAAGTGAAATTCACTAACAGTAAGTACAGTTCTACAGTGAGTTAAAGATTCTTGTACAAAGACACAAGTGTCAAGAGACAAGACCCCAATACATCAGCAGCTGTGTCAAAACAATACTCCAAGTATTCATGAACTCTACAGATGCGTTTTAACACGGTGTTTCATCTTATGTGATTGCAAGTTGCCACTGAAAGTCTTACTTTTCTCCTCCACTCTTAGGTATGGATTTCCATTCTCCTGCTTGTGGTGGTGCAATTCTTACCCCTCCCTGCCTGCCTTGTTAGGCTGCTTAGTGCCAGGTGTGATTCCATCCACATTCCCCCAGGCCATACACCAATCTATGGCAATAAGGACCGATAACCTTGAGGATCCTGGCTCCTGCCCCTCCCAATTGCTTGGAAAAGGTTATAATGGCCCATCATCTCCTGATGGTGTGAGAAGCCACATCAGCAAAACAACCCCTTTTGATCCGATTCAAATAGCCAGTTTACAAGGTCGTTTTGGCCGTAAACCGGGAGAAACTGAAACTGAGTACCTATGGAGAGTGTCTCTAAACGGGGGAGATAGAATTTTACTAGATGGCAGTGAAGCCAGTGGTTGTTGGGGTCCTGGTGTCTTCTTGGATGCTGGTCCCAACCCCCCGACTGACCCCCACTCACTAACAAGCAGAGTGGCCTATTGGGCTGGTGGCATTGATGTGTTAGAGGAGAACCTGTGGTGATACCTATCAAATCTCTAAATGACCTCTCCGCAGCTTTTACAAAAGCTGCCTGTATCCAAGCCATGCATCAGCGTAATCCTACTGATGTTCCTCTTTCGGCACCTGTAGCTCCTGCTATACTCAAACCTTTTCTCATTGCAAAACGGGATGAGATCCAGAGAGACTTAAATTATAATGAATTGATAAATCTACCACGAACTGTTGATAATGGTGAGGAAGTAGACTTCGAATTAAAAGGATTACCCACTTGGGCAACATTAGTGCATGAAACTATAAACTATGCCCGAGAAATGGGATGGAATGAAATTCCCAATGAAACAAAAAATACAGGTCGCACTATAAGGCAAATTAAACAATCGCATCAAAATAGTTCTCAGGAACAAAACCCCCCTGACCGACAATCCAGGGGTCAGGAATGGAGAAAGGAGCTATGGAAGCGAGCATTGTCACTAGGAATTCCTAGAGCCGCGATTCAGAGGCAGCCTACTGGCGTCATTCTGAGCCTAATTCAGGCATTTCAAAGATGTAACGCTCCAAATACTCCAACTTCCCCATCGGCAGCTCCCAGGAAAAAATATAATCCTTTCCTCCCTCAAGAGGATCAGTTGCAAAACACAAGATCAAAAAACTGATAAGGTCCGGGCGGCAATTGGGCCTGCCAGTCCGGCAAGTAAAAGCTTATCAGTGGATAAATGAGAACGGCCCTTACATTCTAGTTCCAGTTGGTCCTCAACAATAATTAATAAAAATTTTAATTGATACTGGTGCACAAATTTCAATAATTACAAAGCGACATGCCGACAAGGTAGGCATACGACCTAGCCGGCGAAAGGTTAAAATTACGGGAGTTACAGGAACTAGCGCTGTGTGCCAGACAGCAAAACTTAATTTGCGGCTCCCTGGCGAAAAACGTGTAACTCCTCTTCGCTTTGCGATTAAGGAGCACTATGAAAACATCCTGGGTTTTGACGCATTGAACGGCCGAACCTGGCGTTTGCCAGACGGCAGCCTGTGGTCCTTCGGTTCAATTGCCAACCCTCACCCTAACAAAAATCAACCAACTGCCACAGTGCGTGTACTCCGTGCAGCTCCAGCACTTCCCGAATCAAAAATTACTAACAGTACCATATTTCTGCTGCGGCACGAACTGGGATTTCTAAAGTAATTGCAAATTTAGAAAAACGACAGATTACTTCCCGAACTCACTCCCCATACAATTCTCCTGTTTGGCCAGTCCGTAAACCAGACGGGAGGTGGCGTTTAACAGTCGATTATCGGCGTTTAAACGCTAAATACAGCCCCATTGACAGCGGCAGTCCCCAACGTTGCAACTTTAACCGCTACACTGCAAGCCGCCGCACATCCTTGGATGGCAGTGCTAGATGTAAAAGACATGTTCTTCATGGTCCCCTTAAGGGAAGAAGATAAAGAAAAATTTGCCTTTACATGGGAGGGTATCCAATATACCTTTAACAGACTCCCACAGGGA
>NW_020799143.1:20690752-20706097 GCF_003259725.1 Athene cunicularia | reverse complement strand
CAATAGGCCCAAGTCAGAGCTAATCTATAAATGAACTCTGTATATTTTATAACTGATAACCAAACATGCTAACAGGTATTATACTAAGTTATAATAAACCACCTATCCTGATGTAAAGGGTGGAAGTGTTGAAGCCTGATCAACAGGCCCTGAACCAAAACTGTTAACTTAGAATGTAAACCTTACTGATGCATACATAGAGGATGTCTTGAATGTATCTTTCCTTCCCTTATGTATGTGAATAGAACAACAGAGTCATGGAGGCAGGTGTCTGTCACACAGACCTGATGTGAGACCTTGCACATAGTCCCATCAGATAAGCAGAGAAATCCTTTGGCTTCTTCCTTGAGCCCTGGCCAGGCTCTGGGGGGAACCTAATGTGAGATTGAAACCAGATGTTTCCACTTGAGTATACAAGGCTGGACCCGCTCACAGCGACTTTGGAAGACTCACCTATGGGTGGACGCACCATGTAAGACTTCCCATTTGCGGGGAAAGGCTCCCCAAATCCTCACTGTGACTGGGGCTGCCCAGCAATTGCGGATTTGGATGATAGTAAAGTATGCAAGTGGTGATGTATCTTTCTTAATCACTATTCTCTCCCTGGCAGTAGCACTTTGATGCATTACCCTGTATGTTCCTAATTGTTTAAGTGCACTATTCTGTCTTATCGTATATTTTCCTATATTATTATTATTTTGAGTAGATACACCTACTTTTTCACTCTGTGGTCTGAGTCTAATTGATATCCCTAATCAACAAAACATAACCTGTTCAGTCTTCCCCCCCGCCCCAAGATTTATCTTTTCTTTCCTTTTCAGAAATAACCAACTCCACCAACGACATCGTGGAAACAAACACCACATCCAGCAAGCCTATCAGCAGCACTGTGGAAACAACCCTCATCTTCAATATAAGAACCTCTGCAGCCTACCCATTCACATGCTATATTAAAACTGGATAAAAGACTCTTATCATGGTCCAGCATGATATAGAAGAAATACATCAGCTGCTAACAAGTCAAAAGGGATGGAGAACATCGATGGCGGGAAAGCTTATTTGGATGGTCACCAACCACAACAGGACTGTTTAAGTCCATGTTCCACCCAGTCATGATTTTCTTAATTCTAACTTTAGTATGTTTACTGCTCATAATTGTGTTGTATATTAAGGTCTGGAGAATGGTTAAACAAACTGCTCAGTTACAAAAGTATCCCTGTGTGTATACTATCCTGTAGCGGTAGAGACGGTCATGCGACAATTGACAGTTAAGTTAAGAGTAAAAGAAGAAGTCTGTTTATTGTTTTTCTACATACCTTATATATCTTTTACAACTACCGCAAGCTCTAACATAATTGGCTAAACCCATAGCAACGGTACACCCATAGCAACGGTACATGATTAGATAGCTTTCTTAAAGTTTTACTTCTGAACATGATTAACACAGTTCCTTATCTGCATTCAACAGTTTCATGTTTCTTCCAGCAGATGTTCGCTGTCCTTGCTCCTTATCTGTGGTATGTCCTCCTGCATGCAGACTTCTCATGGGTACGGGATGATCTGGCTGAGGTTAAATTCCATCTGCTCTGCCAGGCGTTTAGCAGACCCGCTGCCTACCCCGACACTATCCCAATTTTTTTTTTCCTGAAGCTAATCAAACACAAAATTTCCTTCAATTATAACTAGATTATGGCATCCTCTGTTTATAGGCATAGAGGCAAGAGGCAACCACACTGCTACTCTATGGACAAGATAAATTGACTTCAGTCACGGGGTGGATTGTGGTGGTGCAATTCTTACCCCTCTCTGCCCCTCCTTGTTGGGCTGCTTGGTGCCAGGTGTGATTCCATCCACATTCCCCCAAACCATACACCAATCTGTGGAGATAAGGACTGATAACCTTGAGGAGCCTGGCTCTTGCCCCTCCCAATTGCTTGGAAAAGGTTATAGTGGCCCATCATCTCCTGATGGCCTGACACACCTGTGCCTGGGATGTGATCAGATGGAACAGTAACAGGGTTGCATGTTACTGAAATTCTTGTGCAACTGCCAAAAGGCACCAGATAGTATTTGACAAAAGTCAGTTATTTTGGATCCTATAAATTGCCACCACCAGAGAGACCCTTTGAGCTCTCCTGGATCGCAGCGGGCCTGTGACCAGCATCTCCCCTGAGCTGGGACACCTCTCAGGTACCAAAACCCTTAAGGTGTCGTCTGCCCCAGACAGAAGGCCAGGGCGAAGTCCACCCGCATCGCCCGTTGAGGAATGACAAGGCATTGTGAGTATTTGCTCTAAACTCGAGAAGGAAATTTTCTTTGAGCTAGCTTCTATTTCACCTGTTTATTGGTGTGTGCGTGTGTGTGTGTACGTACCCTTACCCTTGTTCCTGTGTGCTTGTCCCTTTGGTGTTCATTTTACCAAATCCAAACCCCTTTTGTTCCTGTATGTATGCATATGTCTGGTTTGTGTATGCGCATGTACATATGTGTATAAATTAAGGTACCGTTAAGTTAGAGTGAATATTGTCACTTTAGAACCTGAATAAGTCGCTTTTCTGAGTTATTTTGTATTGACAAATAGTTGTTAGTTATTAATAAAACTAGATTATTTTCCTAAATCATTACCGTGTCAATACTTTCATCCGCGACACCGCTTAAAATGGATGACACTTGTAGCAAGTCAGTTCACCCAGGGATCCACCAGAAATTAACTTCTCAGAGGTCAGTCAGAAGTGGTAGGAGAAGCTTGGCAGTTTTTTTCTGTTGAATCAGGCTGGTGGCCCAGCTCACACCAATTTCACATAGGAAACTGTGGCAGCACACAGGAGGAGAGATGAACCGTCCGTTTTGGCAGCAAGTTGCACCCAGATCTAATAAGGCATACCACATAACTGCACTCTAGTAAGTTGTTTGTTGTCCAGAAGTGAGGTCACTTGGACTACTTATACTCTGCATAACTTTGCATGAATTTTCCTCCTGACTTACTAGTAATTAAATAATTTTTAATCTGTACATTTTGGACAATGAGATCTTGTACAAAATGAACAAATGTGCAGTTTCACAGTGCAAGTACAGTATTAAAAATCCTTAGAGTAGATAGGGTCCTTGTTAACTCTGCTTTAAATAAAAAGCTGCCTAAACCCTGTTTCCTTTTTGTTGCTTTGAGAAAATGGAGACGCAATTTGCATTTACAACTTAGTTCCTGGTTCCAAAATACCCCTTTAACTTTTTTATTATTTTTATGGTGGATATAAATGGCACCAAATTGTCAAATCACAGCTATTTTCTATGCTACCTATACAAACAGGTCTGATTTCTGGCAAGTCATAAAACAATTATGGCTGAATTCCTGTAGCCCTTTGATATCCCAGCTTGTCTGTAGGGCTTTAATGACAGCTTAGGGCAATGCTAAAAGTCTAATTTCCAGAAGACACAGAGAAACATTTCAATTCCCACATGTTCAAACATGAACATACCAAAATCTTAGAACTGGGATGATTATGTTTGAAAGGGAAGTGACTTAGAACAAAAACAAACAGGTAAGGTATAGCAACAGTTTAAATCAACGCTGCCTCACAGAAGGCTGAGATACAGACAACTTGACAAAGCAGGACAAGGAGCATACTACACCTGCCTCTGATTCCTCAACACTTATTGCATGTTGGGAAGCACATGTTCCTGCTTACATACTCAGCTCTTACCCCTTCTTGTGTAGATGACAAAGAAATGGGTGGGAAATAATCATAAATAGTAAAGGAAAATAAACTGCCTAAGCATGCAGAGGAAGCAAAATGTAAAGTTTTCTATTGTCTAGACATAAAATTGGCAACCTACCAGATTTAAGCTACTTATAAATACAAAAAAGAAACCAAAATCATTTAAATATTCCACGTGAAACAAATATAGATAATTCTAACTGTACACTTAAGATGTTAATCTGCAAGTAGTCTATTAGTATTTCGACTCCTGTTAAACTTTAGTTTGGGCATTAAGATAGACCTATAAGGAAATATCCCTGCAGACCAAGATTCACAGACTAATATAACTAAACTTTTTTTACAAAACCTGCCAAGATCGGCAGTGGTTGTTTAACTTTGTTTTCACTCTATCAAAAATTCAAGGAAGCAACCTAATGTAGACCTGCTTTATAGAAACCATTTTGTTTCTATTTAGTCTCCAGACAATAGAAAGGATAATGAAAATGAAAATCATTCATAGTTTATTCAACCACCTTATTTTTGTCAAATATTAACTTTTATTCTCATGTACACTCCATGGAGATATTTAGTTTGTTTGGAAATAATTTTGTAGGTGAAAAACAAACTTTCCAGTGTGTGGCAACTCAACATTTAACAATAAAGATTAAAGAAAATACTAAAACAATTGATGACTACCATTTTAAGAACAGCCTTTGACTAAATACAACATCCAACAGATACCTGGAGTTTTCTAAAGCCAGACATTCAAATACAGTAAGTGCAACATCTCAACTTGAAATGTTGGACAGCTACACAATCCACACAAAAAAATGCTGTTCCATGTCTATGAAATGGTCAATATTTGTAAAAAGTGTGTGCGTGTGTGCATGCATATATGTGTTTGTTTGTGGTGGGTTTCTGAAGTTTATCCTCCCATTGAAATCATTTGGTCTTTGCTATTAGGTTTGAGCTACAGAAGTGCAGTAACTGGATTCAGATAGAACAAGCTGCCTGTCCGCGTCCAGTTTGAAGACTATAGCCCACTGCTTCCCTGGAGTTCTCCGACTCACCCCAGAAGTGAAACAAGTACTATTTCAGGGCACCGCTGTACAGGAGCATCTTTTCCAATGTCATCTTTCCTCTGTTAAGGACAGACAGGGCAATTCGCAATGTTTCCAGCCACCCGCTGGAACAGCAGTGCTAGGACAGCACAGCAGTGTCCGCAGAAGCAAACTGAAGATTTTACTGTTGCTGGCCTACCTTACCTGATTTAGGTTCAAAGGCTGGTCTTGGTCTATTTGCACAAGACTGCCACAGGCACCCGAAGAACTTGGACAGAGTTGCTTCACAGTAATTTACACACAGACAACTCACAGCATTTGTAACAGTCAGCTCTAAGAAAATTTTTTTAAATAAAGGAAACTATCTAGGGAAGCATTATAGAGAGGATAGTGCTAAAGAATAATAAAAGCCAATATCCTTATAAGAAAGGATGCTACATAAATACTGAGACTGGTTAAAAGGCTGCTACCTCCCCAAAGTTACACAGAGGAGAAAGAAGAGGCTAAGACCATGAGATAGAGAATACATTTATGTGTTGCAATTGCCTTTTTATTAAGCAAGGGAGTGCATTGGTTCTCACACTAAGACCACTCTGGAAAAAAAAAAATAAAAAAATCATCATCTGAGAATTCAAACTTCCTAAAGTATCCTTATTCTTCAGATAAGGATGTGCAATTATATTACTATATTGCTGCTTCTATTCACCTAACTGTAATGAATTACTAGGCAGACTATATGTTACGGGTAAAATACTTTTTGCTGAGAAAATGTCACAGCAATATTGTGCAGAATTGGGCTAAAACCTGGATCAATTGAAAGGGGCAAAAAAACCCTCACCAAATTTAAGAAGTTGGAACTTTCTGGTCTTAAATATTTGCTAGATACAAGTGGGAGCATTTACAGTATTCGGCCTCTCGGAAACCACACACTTAAAACTTCAAACTAGTGACAGCCAGGCAAACAAATAACAACTTGAGTGTCAAAAAGCTTTAAAGTCTTAGCAGTACAGGCATTATATCACAGATGAGAGCAGACCTTTGCAGCTCTAGAGGCATAACATCCACAGTAGCAGCATCAAAATAGGTAAGGAACTTTCACATTTTACAGAGGAATTCACAACAATAATATTTTCTGACTCCAGTGTAGCATACAGATAAATTTCTGTTAAGACTGTATTTTAAATGAAAGACTAAGCAAAACAGTATGGCTATGAAAGACACCTGTTTTTTTTTCCTCTCAAAACATATGTATATGCTTTCTACATATCACCCTCATCATTAGATTCTGCCTTTATTCCATGCCATGACTCATTATTTTTGAATGACTGAATTTTACTCACTGGCTTGTTTTACTCACTGGCTTGTTTTATGCAAGGCTAGTTAACTACAGTAGTACAACTCTATTTCTATCCTCTGATCAGCTACTAAATCTAGGGAACATTTTGCATACTTTTGTTGTTTAGTCTTCAAACACACTAAAACTCTTCCACAGCCTTCCTCCCCATGACCTAAAAACTCTGACGTGGATCTCATGTGGTTATCCACTGGCCATAAACATCCACCTCAGCAGCCTCCTCGCCAGCCCATCTATCAGAGGACAGATCACTGGATGTCCTTCACATGGTGCCAGCAGCACACTGGAGCCAAGCTCTGGAGCACAGCACATGGTCCGTCAGTGAAACAAAACTGAGCCCAGGGAGAGCGCAGACCACGGCAAGCAAGCACACATTGTGTGCAGGTCCTGGACCCTGAGCAGTACCTCCAGGTTTTTAGTGGTCCCCTAATGAAAAACAGCAGCTGGATATTGGCTGGACATTGGATCTGGCTAAAAAGAACAAATCTGTGCTTATTAGTGTCCACTTATTTCCCCAAGTAGAAGTTTACCTTCTCAGCAGCAAAACACCACACAGTACTGCCTCAAAAAATATCACAAGGGCATACCATTCTTTTAAAAGCGAAAGCTCGTCAGCTTTATACGTTTTGGGGTATTTAAAGACAACATTATTTTTATTAAGATAGTTTTATAGAAAAAGATGTGAGATTGATTTCTGTCCCACTAACATGACCATACACATTTCAATATACTTTTTCCACATAGTTTTGTCTTCCCTTGCAGTAATATTAAAAAATTTTGAGTCACAAAGTGTGTCCAAATATGTGGTGTGCCCCAGGGTGGGCAAGCAAAAGAAAAAACAAAACATACCAAAGAAACAAAAAATGCCACAAAAAATACATCAGGCAGTATCCAGTTAAAAAACTAGTCTTGGATATTATGCCAGACCTGTGTATCTCCATGTTCAGAGCGCATACAAGATTTCAAGTTCAATCCATCTTTTCTGCTTTCCCGTCAGGCATGATGTTAGTGCTGTGATGACTTACAGTCATTCTGTAAATGGTTTTACTGAATGCTTCAATAAAATACTCACTTGGATTTTACATTATGTAAGATGAAATGTGAATTTTTTTTTCTTCTGTTCTTTATAGAGCCTCGTACTGAATCACAAGAGGAATTCAGATTATATTTACCCATTTAATACTTACCAACCAAAATTTCTCAAGAAAACTTCTGCCCTCCACTGCCAGAAAGGCTGCTCTAAGGAACAATGAACATTTTTGAACCAGCCCTTCTTCCCCACATGGAAGACACAACAGTTGCTGGCCTCCAGCCCACAATATCAAATAGTCCTATCTCAACTGAATCTCAGCATTATTTCTTTCTGGATCATTTGCCCTTTAATGTTAGCACATAAAAGGTAAAACAATGTCTCCAAGTATACAAAGAAAGTATTTCTGCGATTTCCCTGGCAAGCCTACAAATGCAGAACACCTTGTTTGTCAACCCTCATTTCAAGACACGTCACATTCATGTTACTTCGATCTAGAACAAGCAAAATGATTAGTGTCTCACTGAGTTAAGTAGAATTCTGTACAAACTTTAGAACAGTACAAATAGTAAATTTATACTTACTATACAAACCACTCAGTACTCTAACAGTACACACCTCACATTCCTTGTTCAGCTCTGCTTTTGTTTTTTGTTACATATTATAAAGCAGTTTGCACTATAATCTCTGCCATCATAATGATCTGAAAACAGAAATACCTATCGTGGTATTTACCTTCATGAACAAGATGCCATATGAAGAATATACACATGCTACTGTATTGGCTTTTGCTTTTTTACATAGAATTCCGGACAAGTTACTGAAGCCATACAAAGGCAATTGATATACATCAACTGCTGAGAATAAGTACGAACTGTAATTAAAAGAAATTAATCTGATCTATCATTTACATGATGTTAAAGCTGTTGAGACCTCTGCCACCATGATGTGCCACAGATTTTAAAATCAAACTCATCCAGCACCACTGGGCTTGTCCAGGAAGCTCAAAGCAACAAACCTGAACTCCTCAAAAGAGCCAGAGTCAGTGCAGGAACTCAGCACAGCATTAGCAGCATAAAACTGCCAGTAGCTGGCAAGCAAGGGAGAGCGCTAAGCTTTGATGCTCTGCCTATGAGCACCATCACAAGGATACTGATGAGATAAACTATCTGCCGACTGATTCTACTTGGTAGTAACAGCCTCATCCACTAATATTGTTTAAATAAATGGCACCCCAGAAAGGAGTTAAAAAATTTAAATCATTAACAGGTACTGAACATCATGTTTTACCCAACACTGAACAGTTTTTAAAATTATTTTGTACATTGCAAAAATCAGTATTTTAGCTGTATTCTTTAATACTAGGCAGTATCATACATTTATTTTTAAAATAGATTCCCACACAGAGATCTAAGTAAGCATACAAATATTTAAAGTACTAGCCAGTTCTTCCTCTTCTTTAAGCAATAGAAAGTGCAGCAAAAAGTCATACAAAAAGCAAACAACATTTTTAACTAGAAGTGTTTTGTGAAAAGATTAGAAACCATACTTTTCATGTAAATATATATAAGTGCTAGAATTTGACTGTTCTTTTGTTTTCATATATGCCTACCAATCACTATCACAAAAGGAAGAAACAGAACAATCACACATGAACTAAATTCTTGAAAGTACAGGTGTCCATCATCAGAATCTCCTAAAAAAAAAAAAATGTAGTCAAACTGCAGCAGCCTACACACTTAACTCTGGATCAAACCTTTATAAATTAATCTGTGCTTTCCCCACCTATCACAAGCATTATCAACAGGCTTTACAGTTGCAACTATCGAGTTGTCAGTCTCTTCCACAGGTTCTACCAGAACAAAGGACAGAATAGCCCCCTCCAACATTTCTTCCCAAAACCTCAATTTAAAAAAACAAAAAAACCCACCAAATCCAATAAACCAAAACCCAATCCTAACCATCATGTACATCATTGTTACAAGAACAGCCTTGATAACTTGAATAGTACCACAAATCAAACTTCCAAGAATTTGCAGCTTACTAATACAGCACTGAAAAATCTTAACAAAGATAATTGTACCTCCAGGTTGGATTGTCTAGCCTATAATAATAAATACGTGGCTTCAAGTTTTCTTACAGATCTAAGAATAAAAACTGCACAGAAGTAAATAGAGTAACAACAACGAACAGCAAACAACCCAGCTGTTTTCATTTTCTCAAATAAATGCTAACCAATTCAACTGTCTACTGACAAGCATTTTGAGGTATCTTCCCCCTCATCTTACACAAAGAAGCAATAGAGCCAATCTTACAGACAACAGTCTTGTTTTCTGTACTTCAAGTGTAATTCTACAGCTATCCAAAAATCTTGTGTACAATAGCCTTGAAACTACATTTCACTTCCCATCATCTAAAATCCAGAAGACTACAACCACAGAGTATTAATACTATAGTTTTAATAGAGAAAAAGGGAACCATAGCTTCTTAAAACTAAATATATTTTATCAGCAATTAAATGCTACCAAAAGTTAGCTTAATGTGAAATAAATAACCTATGTTCATCTTTTAAGAGTTAAGAAATTGGAGTCATAATTGACTGGCATTTTGGACAGAAATCAGAAAACTCAAGTCATATGGTAAGAATCTGTTTGTGGGTCCCTATCCTCACAGCCCTCAATTTGCTAAAATTAAGAGTTAAGTAAGTCTCTCAATTTACATGTAGCAGGAAGAGAGTAATTTTTTTTTCCCACTCAGTATTTAAAAATTAGCAAAAGAAACAGCAAGTGAAATAATACTGTTTGGCCACTTTCTCCAAAATTTTACAAGACAACATGCAAGCTATTAAAAACAGCAGTATTAGCATCGTGGCCAACACATTAGTAAAGTGGGGTTAGGAAAGGAAAGAAAGATTAAGGATCTTCTTTGCCTTCCCTTCCACTAATGTGCCTCTTAGCATGAGGAAAAAAAAAAAGGGAAAGGGAAAGGGGGGGGAAAAAGGGAAAGGGGGGGGGAACTGCATAATTTTTCCTAATCAAAGTTCATTCTAAGACATTTCATTAATTTTCCTGGTCAGCATATTATGAATTAATACTTTTAGGGAGCTTCAAGAAGTGTTTTTACAGCCAAAATACAGATCACTAGACACAGTTTTAAAATATAGCATGAGGTGTGCTTTCACAACAGGATTAAGCTGTCACTGTAAAAAATTTCATCTACATTTAAAAATTCCTTTAAAGCAGTAGACCAACACATCTCCATGGAGGAGCCCATCTATATCTTGAAACCACCAATCTGTCCATCACAAGTTGAGCAACTGATGTAGTCAACTCAAGTCAGTTTTTGTACAATGAATCCAAATTCACAGAATTAGAATTTAATTGGCATTTTTTCATTTCAAGGTAGTGTATAGGGCACAAAAAAAAGCGCCATGAGGTTTTGTCAAATCAAAAGTAAGTTTCCCTCTAGTAAATAAAACTCTGCATACTGTATTAGGGTTTATCTACAAATATGTTTTCCCAGTAAGACTTTATAAGCAAACTGAAGGATGCCTTTAACGCAGCTTCCACTCTGCAAGTAAGTACTCTGTTGTGTACTGAGAATGCAAGAGACAGCACCGGGTGCTATTCCCACGGCACATATCACCACACGCCGTGATGCCTCAGAACTGAAGACAGCTCATGGGTTTGTGTGGCCTCGAAGGGCAGCCCCTTCCACCAGGAAGGGCACAACTCACACTGCCCCTGACCTTCACATCACGCCTGTACCAAAAGATTCTTACCTTGCCATGGCCCAAAATACTGTGGCCTCTGGGACAAAATTATCTTAAAACCCAAATAAACAATTTTTTAAATGCCACTGATAATAAAGACTGCATCTTTCAGTTTCTTCCTCCTTATTAAACTCTTATAACACAATGGATTCAGAACAGAAGATTTTGTGACTTTTCTACGGAAAACTATTCAGAAAAAATTGCCTAGCTGAATTACAGGAACAAAAAAAAGTGTAAATCTTTTGTATGAGAAGAGAAAGGATGTGTTTACCAGGAAGAAATCACTGTCAGCTTTTAGAGTAGCTAAGTGTATTTCAAAGTGTTATGGTCTACTAAAGCCTCATTCTGTACTAACAGACAACCTTAATGAAAACAACCAATACTGGAAATGCAGGCTTTCTCGAAGAATGCTACAGTTTGGTCCACCCTATAGCAGAGTAACAAGTAACTCCACTTCCATCACTTTGCCATATCTCTATAAAACTTCTTGAACTACAAGATGCAGTAGGCATTGTTCCCCTCATCTCCACAGAGGAAAGCAACACCTCCCACTCTTTTACAACATTCTGATGTCCAAACTGCCATTTTCATATTGATTATTAGCAAGAAGTATTAGCCCACTCCTTTTTTTATAAGAAAAAAAAAAAAAGTTTGTCAAAATGCACCACTAATTAATAGAAACTCAACCATTCAGGCCATACCAGTTCCAATTTAGTTTTTGATGTGTACTTATAATGAGTCATTGAAACACAAGAGATGTGTTTGCTTATCCAACTGAAAGACAAATAGTAGGACAAATAGCAAGTCAGACTGCTGTTGCAGAACACCAGCATTCGTTCAGTAAGAAGAGTAAGAAACTATTTCTACACTGCTTAGCATCCAAAATAATGAGACACATCAGAGAAGATTAACAGCTCCTCTTTTGGAGGCAGCTGATCAAAACTAACCATAACATGGTGATAAACCTTGTTCCATAGGCATGCTTTAAAATACTGCACTTTCACACACAGCACTGTTTTCTTCACGTGAATAATGGAAGGTAAGCAATGCTTTGAAATAAAATTAGAATTTTAAAAATTCACCATGTCTTCTCTTAACCAATTTTTTATCAGCATCATGAAATAGACATGATTTGAAAACAGTAGTATTAGTGATTGCATGATGATTTTAGAAAGCTTTTTTCTTGCAAGCTCTACTCAAAACTAAGTCTGGACATGAGTCTACTTTTTTAGTACTCACAGAAGTCAGATGGCAGAAGCAGGCCATTAAATGGGAGGAAGTACAGATAACCAGTCACTAAGAAAGCCTGTATGCTCCACCATGCAAGGATAAACTGAAGCACTCAGTCCCTAATATGGCTAACAGAAAACAATAAAACCACTGCCAAGCTCAAGTTTTTAAGGTGAGACACAGTGAAAGATGAAGTAGACTATTTTACAAGGTTACTCTAGCTTGCCTACACTCTGTTCCCTCTCAGCCACCATCACCTCATCCTACCTACACACAGATAAACCAACATGCTCTGTGCTCCAACAGCTCAATATTGTCCCTAGCTATGTTTCCACCTTAAAACTGACGCAACTTCAGGGTACAGGACCCTGCTTGCTATGCAGCAACTATTAGTAGAGCAAACACTTGGACACACCTTTGAAAACTCACTATCAACCTCTAGTATTTCCAAAGTCCCTAGTATAGCCAGAACAGATAAGCAAAGCTAGAGTTGTAGCCAGTAAACTGTTTACCCACCTTATCTCATAAATATGCAAAATAAATGCACTGAAAATAATTCATCACCCTTGCCCCCCTTGATGTTTGGAATTACTATGCCCCTAATAAAAAGTGATTTAGCAAAAGAAACACACTATGTGCTAATTATACATATGACAGCCTATTAATTTATTATTTTCAAATTGATATGTGAACTCTGCAGAGAGACTTATGAACTACAACCTTTCCTGGCAAACATATGTGTTAGAGCAGCCATTCACAGCATGAATTCAGAGATAAAAAGATCACTTACCAGAGAACTAAGTGTTATTATGGCTACTCAGTGTACTAGTACTTGCTTTTGATTAATATTGTACACCTACTTCAGCTTGCTAAACCTCATGGCTCAGGATTAGTTTGAGAACTTATCAAGTAGTATGTTATCCTACACTAAAATAATAAACAACTTCAGAAAAAGTGATGGAAAACAGGTAGTTTGACTAATACTACAAGCAAATGTATCATTCTCATTAAATATGCAAAATTTAAGAAACCACCCTGAAAGTCATCTGGGGTCAAATGAAACTAACAGCACTGATTAACTGAGCCAAGAAAACCTAGAATACTTTTGTAAAAAAAAAAAAAAAATTAATTGTATTTCTAAATTAGAAAGACAAACAAAATACTCCCGTTTACAAGGCACATATACATATCATCTCCACTCATTAAAAACTTCTGAACAGCAGAAAAAGTGCTAGGTAATTCATACACGCACCACACTCCCAGCAGCACAATGCTCATCTTGCCCACTGTGGTTTCAGGGTCATGAAATTTCTTCATCGTCTATTTTTCACTCACTGCAGTAGTTTTAGGAAGCTAAGCAAAGCCCAGAAGTGAATGGAGTGCTTGCCATCTGAGTTTACGCTTTGCTGGATGGGAGCGGCTATGGTGATCTCCTACAATCCAAGTCATGTGCAATCATAGTATAAGTCCCCTCCCGGGCTATATAAGCTGGCATCTTTCCCAGACATTGCCACATCATGAAAATGATGCATACAAATAAAACCCCAAAATAAACACTTTAAAACAATGGCTTAAATGACTGCATAACTAAACTCAGCAGCTGGAGACAAAGCACTCCCAGCGGCAAACCACGCATCTTTCACTTGCAAAAGTACTAAAATATATCCTTATTGGCAAGCTCCACATCACACCTAGCAACCAACACCCAAGTCTGGGCTGCAGAATCATGTTCCCCAAGGCCAGATGAGTAAATAAATAAATAAAGCATGGCTAATAAAAGCAGAGAGCATCAAACACACCGCTATGCAGGCAGAGCTTCAAAGTATTCAATGCACTTTCTACCACCAATTTCAATACATTATCTAATGCACTGAATACGAATAATGCTATCCCACCTATTTAGACCCAGACCTGTTCTCAGGAGTTTCTCTGACAAACTGTTTAGACTGACTTAAAATCATGCTTTTCGGTACAAGAAATAGAAGAAAAGGGGAGGAAGACTCCACACTGCAACGTGGGCAATTTAATTCATCAGAAATACTGCAGTATTCCATAAAATCCAATGAAAACTGTTTGTGCAGTACAGTGCTGGTTTGCAGTAAATTTTAAAATGTATCAACTCTGTGATAATAAAAAGAAATCAGTATCTTATACTTACAAAGATAATCTCAGTAGTTGAAATACTACACTTCTTACACTCCATTGCTTAAGGGAAGTAAGATTCTAGAAGAAACACAGCAATTGATATAAAAAGAGGTCACAGCTTGGTATTTTCAAACTGAGAAACACTAATCAAAAGACATGTTTTTACCTTACACAAAAAATGCTTTTTTATCTCAACACTGAAAAATTTCCTGTCTTCTGCTCCCTGAACATTTGATTTTTCCCCACCTAGCTCTACACAGACAGGATTTATGATGCTGTTGTTCAATGAACTGCAGGAGTTCTAGATGCCAATAAAGATTACAGATCAAATGAGATAACCACTAACCACCGTGCCTGCATAGATAAATAAACCTGCTCTCTTCTATTTGTACAGTTACCTCTACTAACCCAACTACAATAATCAGAACAGTAAGGGCTCAGGAATCATATCTGAAAACAAAAGGCTTCTTATACCTCTCCCAGTCCAACTTCTATGGATACATACACACCACACATACACCTTTCGATAAATTTTCATTTTCATGTATTTAGTAAAGAGTAAACCAGACAATGAACTAAAGAATTAAGCAGAAAGCAAAGTGATGAAGGAGCCAAAACACACGTACCAAAACCGGTGCAGTAACACAATTCCAGCCATCCCTGTCCCGGTCAAACATTTAGGGCACCGGGAGAAAGCAACATCAGCCAGAAGAAAGCAACACGTGAGCAAAAACCTCCGGCGCAGACCCACCCCAAGACAGCAGACGACCCCGCGCCACCGACAAGTGAAAGACCGGGAGGAGTCGGGACGCAGACCCACCGCTGGTCTGGGCGTCGGGACGGGGGGCAGCCGCGAATGGAGATCCCCGCGGCCGCAAGTACGGCAGAGGGGAAGGGGCAAGAACGGCTCCCCCCACCCTCCGACCCCAGACAGCCCCAAGGCAGGCGGGAGATGGACCACCGGCAGCCGCACTGACGGCGGCTTTTGTTCTCCACGGAAACCGGCACAGACCCGTCAGCTGCGCCCACTCCGATCCGGGTGGGAAGCACTCGCC
>NW_020799143.1:20682267-20690702 GCF_003259725.1 Athene cunicularia | reverse complement strand
CCCCTCCTCACGCCAACGGCCGCGGCGCCGCGCCCCGCTCCCCCCGCGAAGCGTCTCCCCCGCGGGCCAGCCGGCGGGCGGCATCCCCAGCCATCAGCGACAGCGTGGATCGCGGTGGCATGGAACCAACGGCGGGAGCGAGTAACTCCTCACAGCTGGGAAACAGCAACATGCTGAGATCGGCCCCTCATCGCCTTCCGCCGCTGGGACCCGCTTGTAAGAGATCTGCGGCCGAAATTAAGTAAGACTTCCTGTGCCAAAGGTACGCTAAAAGAAGGACCTTCGTCCCAAGCCTCATCCTCAGAAGGACCTTCCTCCCCAAACCTCAGCCTCTGTCTCGGGTACCTTGACCAACGAACGTTTCTGAAAAGCCACCTATAAATTCTCTTGCAAAAACAACGTGTGGAAGATACAAAGGGAGTGTCCCAATTGCACGGGTATGACAGGTGGTGATGGACAGCAAGCAGGAAATGACACTCGGGATTATTTAACGCATATTTGTGGCACTAACTGCTATTTCTACCATTAACGGCCTGATACTCTTTTAAAACGGCAGTTACTAACCTAAACAATTCCCATATCCCTTCCGTACTATATGAGATAACATGCTGATTCATGCCACAGGACTATGCCAGTGAGGAGCTGGGGCTGGTTTACTGTCAGCGTGTAAATCACGGTACTGGCACTCGTGAGATGAGTATTTTCTGACAGCTACAAAATTGCACGAAATTGTCCATGGTAGCGTTTGCCACACTGAAAACTATTTTTGCCTGTTCTATAGTCGTATTTTTGATATTTTTTTCGGTGATAATTATAACTCAGTGAATTGCAAATCGACACAGCAATCCTTTTTAAGAGAAGTATTACACGCCCGCGAGATACCCTCACTGTGCGTCCCAGATTTCACCCAGAGATGGCGCACGGAGTCGTTGAGCTAATGTCCTTATTTGACCTCTCCAGAAGTCTCTTACCTATCCACGATTTATATCTTCTCTCGTTTCATTTCGGAATGATAAACATACATTATCGAAATTCTGGCATAATTTCATAATTCCTTCAAAACTACTGAGCTGTATCTCGTTTTTCTTACAGATGTTGAAGCCTTAATTAATAAAATCAGTACAAACAACCCGAAAGGATGAACATAATTTGTAAACATTCCAGAAGTTACAAGTTTGTTTCAAGTTCGGCTTGAAATTTATTAATATTAACTCCTCAAGTATATGAATACCCATGTTTCAAAACTGCAGTGTGCAGATCTTGTAGTTCACGTATCTTCTACTAATCCTGTGTTGGGCTAGCCAGCAAGCTAGCATGCATGAAATCCCCTGCTGAGTTCATAAACCTGTCAAAGTTGATTCTGGTTGTACTGGGTCTGGCTGAGCTGGAATTGGTTTTCCCCTACAGCAGCCCTCACGGTGCTGTGTTTTATGTGGGGAGCTGGCCGGGTGTTGGTAGCACCCTGGTGTTGTGGCTACTGCTGAGCAGTGCTTACACAGCACCAAGGCTCCTTCTGACATTTTCCCCCTGCAGTGGGACGGGGTGGGCAAGATCTTGGGAGGGGACACAACCAGGACAGCTGACCTGAACTGACCAAAGGGGTATTCCAGACCATATGACGTCTGCTCAGGATAAAGCTGGGAGAAAGGAGGAAGGGGATGGGGTCACCCTGGGTCCTCTGAGGCAACTATTATGCTTATCAGAGCTCTGCTCCTGAGAAGGCCCAACATCGCCTCTTTGTGGGAAGTAGAGAATAGATCTGTTTTCTTTTTGCTTCCATGCGCAGACCTTTGCTTCACTTTGCTTACATTAAAATTGCTTTTGTTTTACCCACAAGGGTTGGGTTTTTTCCCTATCTTATTTTCTTTCCCCTTTTTGCCCTGTTGAGAAAAAAAGGGGGAAGGGGCAAAAGTGACAGAGCAACTGGCAGGTACCTGGCATTTAGCCAAGGTCAAACCATCACACTGGTAACTTTAAAACTTTGTACATGCAAGATAAATAAAAAAAGATACTGACATTAATATCACACCCCACCTCTGGGGCAGGGGTAGGTTGCGGGAGAGCTGAGCACACACATGACCAATGTGATCAAGCAATGCCCATTTATTACCACTGAGAAAGCCCTTTTATAGTGTTCTCGCGCACACGTGAGTAACATGCAGTGCAAGTCCTCAAGAGTGGACAGTTAACTTAGCAAGTGCTATAAACCTTCTTATGATTGGATAAAAGTGCCCCATCAGCCGTGCCAGGCTTCCTGCCTTGGGTAACTTCCTCTTCCGTCCCAACCCCTTCCGGGGGTGTTTGTCTCGTCGAGGTTCTCCCCCCTCATTCAGGGTCACATCCTTATCGCATTCTTGCTCAGACTGAGGCTCTTATAAGTCTTGTTCTCACACAGGATTGCTCACATGTCCATTCTCTCCCAGAAAGTCCTCTTGAATCCCTACAGTAGGTGACTCAGGTTCACAAATTCCTGTATGTGTGGACTAAAGTGAGCTAAGACTCAAGGTCTGTACATAAGTATCAACTTCAATGGAAACAAATATTCTGTAAACACTGTCACTCTCACAACTGTATCTACCTAAGCTATGAAGCTTTCTGGGAAATCAAGGTCAGCCTTGTGTTACTTAGTAGCTTTAAGGTTACTTAGAAGGGCGGGGAAGAGGGAGAGAGAGGGAAGGAGAGAGGAGACAGAGCAAGCGCCACTCCTGCATCCAGTGTTGGACCTGCCAATGGGGGTGTTCAGTGTGTAGAGGCCCCTGTAAACTCATATGTGACCTTATTTATGGCTTCAGTTCCTGGATTTCTAGAACCTTCTCTTGTCCCAGTTTCAGGAGTGGTTGAGACACTAGTCAGTCAAGAGAAGTGACACCAGGCCCCTCCTCGTGACTTACTTCTCGTCCCCCCTCTCCAGGCATTGCTCGGGCTCACAGTACAGTCACTTGGGACTCGTCCCTTACAACTACTTGCTAGAGCAAGGATTATGCACACAAGCAAGGACAGCACGGTTGGACTGCTCCTGCACTTGCAGTGGGCTTCCAGGTGTCAGGGCCCACGCGAACAGAGCATCTGCAGGCTGAGGATTGCCAGAATTTCTCCTACAAAGGTTGAATTTTTGCTGTGACTGAGCTGCTCTTCTCAAGTGTTCAGTCACTTAAGGCACTTGTAATGATGGAGAATAGATTGTCAAGAGCATTTAGCTGTCTATATCCCTTTGGTTTCATTGCAAATAAGCATTTTTGAGTCAGTGAGGGGGTTTCCCATTCAGAAGGCACTAATTTTTTTGGTGCTTAATCACAAGGTACTCTCCCATGTTAGTGCAGATTTGAGTTCATAACATGTCCTCAATAATAACAAATATATATACACTAAAAGTATTTTGCCTTTCATTATTGGCACTTATTTTCAAACTGTATGTGACCTTTCATTATCAAGTAATGCAACTCCTGGAAATACTGGTTGATTCTTACACCAATAAATTTGAAGCACTGATGATTTTACACTAGTAACCAGGCATGATTATTTAAATCATTACCAAACCACACGTCTTTCTTTTCTTCTGCCCCATCACCTTCATTCTAACATCACACTACACTGCCAATCTGAGTGTAAAATTCACAGTGAAGTAATGGAAGTTGTGCTTCTCTGCTATCAAAACTGTGCTACCACTCCATTCTTAGCATGGCAGATACATATGACAGTTACAATGCCTATTTTTGCTTTCTTATTACTGCCTTTAAAAAAACAGACAAACGTGCTTAAAATAGTAATAGGCAAACCTTAATTTAGTCCATAAAGATTATGTGATTTTCAAAGACAGGCAGCTAAAATTAGATACCACGGTGGGTATTTGAGCTTGTACATATATAGTTTCATAGATACTTTCAATGCGTTGAACACATTATCTTACTGACAGCAATAATGCAGAAAGCAGAATATGCTCTGTGATACAGATCCATTATTGAAACAGGTCTATGGAATTATTTTCCTATTCAGTGACTGCAGTATCAGCTCTAATAAGAGTCTTTTTTTACTTTGTGTACCCACAATTTTAAGACTTGAGTACTACAGAATGCTGCCCTGAAATATTCAGGTACAGGCAGTATTTAATTTAGGAAATGTATATTGGAATCACTTTCGTTCAAAATGCCATTATGTATGAACTCCTGTCTTCAATAAATCTTGTTAACTAGAAAGTAAATCCTTTTATAGTATCTCTCTACATTTCTGGACAACTTTTCAAAGACATTCATGGCCTGTTTGTGTTTTCCTTCCTTGCTTACATACCAGTTTGACATCATGAAGAATATATTTGCTTCCTATTTTGGGGCAGAAGTCGGGGACACCATCTTTCTGTGTAGAAAATTATGTTCTGTTGTATGGGTACCATATAAGGGTACAACATTTTTTTCAACTCAATTTGAATGGAAAAAATAGTATGGACAATTTTTATGTATGAGTCACATCAGAGTTTTGCTCAGTAGTAACTTTGTCTCGGGCAGAAAAAGTAGACAAATGAAAAAATAAAAGCATCACTCTAAATTGGAATATTTCTACTTCTTGTCCACCTCATTCCAGCTTTTCTTCTTCTGCAAAGATTTGAAGTAATCTTCCCAAGTTTGTTCTGGAAATCATCATTACTTAATATAATTATAACCTTTCTGCCTGCTTAGGTTTATTTCTCCCTTTGTGTAACAACACAAATGATCCATAGCTACAGTCAGAGAGAAATCATGGTGGGCCTGATCCTGAATGTACATTCACTTGCAAGGATCCATGGTAAGGGTGGAAGCGTGTGCTTCCATCTTAAAGGTCTGCAAAGATGATGACTATTTTGCAAGTTATGAGTCATTATGACATATATTTATACAAGATATACTTGTACATAGATTTATTTATTTGCCCTGCTTTTCTTGGAAGGCTGTAAAGATAGGATTTGATTCTTTCTTTCCTCCTGATACACTAATTTCTGAGAAAGGAAGGGTTCTTTTAGGCCTAGCAGCATCAAATGTACATACTGCAAAAGAGAACAAATCAGATGAGTGAAAGAACTGTCTTTTGTCTCCACAAAGTCTGTGTCTATGTTCCTGCTAGCTTTTATGCTGAAGTCAAGAAACCAAAGCCCCTTCTGAATCTTCAGGGATTTTTCCTGAAAGCCACAAAGCTATAATCATTTTAATGGTTGTCCTGTTACTTTATGGTATCATTGGCATTTTTGTTTTACTGGAATGAGTGTAGATGAACAGAATAGCTTTTATACTCAGGCCATTTCAAAAGAGAAGTTTTGGTAACAGTGTAGGCAGAGTAGCTAATAGGCTTTTAATAGCAGCTCTAATACAGCTGGTGATATCCAAACCTGTTTAGAAGTGTGTTTAGAAGTGTCCAAGAATTAGCCTTTGCTACACTGTATGATTAGTGTTGCTGGATTTTTTAATCTTCATCCACAAAAGAAACAGGAAAGAAGAGAGAAAAAAGAAGTCTTCAACTGAAGTGAGATTTTTTTTTTTCTTTGATAGTTCTAGCTTGTGTCACAGTTGAGAATAAGATTAAATAAGGTTGCCAGTAACTGGAAGACTCATTTATTCTTAACAGATACCAATGAGACAATTTTGTTTTCCAGAACCTCTTAAATGGGTGAGTTTTCTGGCATAGACTCACGCTCCATATTAATCTCCCTAACTTGGGATTCTACAGGAAGAAATGGAGCTGGACAGCCCCCTGGAGTCCTTCTATGCTGATTTTTATTTCTTATGTATTGGGACAAAAATATTCTCCTCTTAACTTAGAACAGGACTGAATCAATACAACTGTTTTCCTATATCACACATCAGTGTAACGCTGGAAATGCTTCTATTACCTAACTTTATTCATCCTAATAGTATTTTTAACTATTTAACTGAGACACTCAGTTGAGTAATTATTACTTAGAAACATCTGAAAATTCAGGCTCAAATTTGGAAAAGAAAAGGGAGTTGTTTAATTTATGTCAGCTGTGAAGCAATGCTGCTTTTTAAACAACAACAAAAAATAGTATTTGTATTCAAGCTGAAGGGGTAGTGATGCAATTACAGCCATTTAAAAATCCAACAATTTCACAAACTCCAAATATAATCTTTGGTTGACAGGTGCAGAATCAAAAAATGATCTTGAGCTGGTTAAATGACAAACTGGTGCAACTATTTTCTTCATTTTGGATTAGCAGTTAAAATAAATATTCTTTGATCTCATTACAGCAGATCGATGCAATTATGTGCATATGAAACTGCAAAGACTTTAACTCAAAGAACTGCAGAGTTATAAAGGTGAAGGCAATTTTCTAGTAGTACTATATAGTACTGCTCAAACAGGGTTTACTACAGAGTAATTATACAGCTGGTGGAAAAAGAAAGGCATTTGGGTCCTGTTCTTAAAAGGTATTTAGCTACCTACACGTTCATGTATTCAGCTACTGCAATGCTAAAAATGCTTGCACATTTTATGTCTGCTGAAATAACTGACGTAGCTGTAGGCTTCCCAGTAGGAACCAGTCCCCGTGTTCAGACAATTTCAGTCATACGTACATCATGCTGTGAAGTGTGATGCACAGGTCCCAGATTCCTGACTTAGATCAAACATGAGTCAACATTCCTGCTAACTCTGAAAGCAGCATAGGTGCGTTAGTGCAACATTGCACCTGATGTAACGAGCCATATTTCATAGCTATACTGTTGGTGATTCCACACACAGCTGAAAGGAATGCTGCTTTTCTATTTTATTTTCTTACACAAGGCAGGTATGTCTTATGTCACAAAAAAGGAGACTGTTTCCCAGATCACTTGGACACACTGAATTGTCTTTGGTGTTTCAAACACAGCTGTTTGAAATTTCCATTTGAAGTTCAAACTTTGTGACCCAAATATATGGATTGACTTACATAGGCCTTGTTTCTAAATGTTTCAAAAAGGCAGCTAGCTGAAACAGCTAGTATTACTGGCTATAAAGGAAA
Organism: Athene cunicularia; assembly: GCF_003259725.1. NCBI lineage: Eukaryota > Metazoa > Chordata > Aves > Strigiformes > Strigidae > Athene > Athene cunicularia. The sequence continues at coordinate 20,683,720 of NW_020799143.1, read as the reverse complement.
CCACAGTGCATTTTAAATGTATCATCAATCTGAATTTCTCTGTATTTGAGATCTTTTAATTTCCTTATGCAGACAAAATATAAAATCATAGCCCATTCCTGATTCAAGCCAGATACTTTGATTACAATGTTAAGATGTTGGTCTGAACCAGAGCCAAAACTTAAAATGAGCCTACAGCTGATCTTACACGTAAGACAAAGAATATGTATAAGCTGCTTTGTAATGCCACTCTGGTTGCCAGGAACTAATGGCAAAATACTCTCACTGGAGTGGCTTTTTCTGAGTTAGCTCCATAGGCTGAACAAATGCCAAGCAGCTGCCTGGGCCAAGTGTGTACCTGTTTTGAGGTTTTACTGGCTTGTCCATTTCTAATCACAAATCGTATAGAAAATAAGCACTTTAACTGGTAACATATTAAAGCCCTAGTCAGTGGAAAAGATCTTTAAGAGCAAAGGCTGCATGCATGTTCAAGAAAACAATGTAAAATAGTTTAACTCACCACCAGTTACCTCAGAGGGACATACTAATGACAAAAGATAAATGCAAAAAGGGAGTCTTGGCTATGCACAATATTACAGTATAGAAAGTTTTAAAAAAAAATGTTTAAAGGCCTCTAGTGTTGCATAAGGAAATCTGTTCAGAGTAGAACATCTTGTTGAGAGACCTACAAGGAAGTATTTTGGGTTTTATTTCCTCACAGTGGTGTAACCCCTAGAGGAAATACTCCGGTTAGACAAAGAAACACAGTCAAATTCTGTACTCTATTTAGGTCTGTGTAATGACCAAGTTCAGAGAACCCGTTCTGGATTTCTACCACCATAGCCAGGACAGAGTCTGATCATACATGCAAGGGAGCTATTAAGGAGTAACTTCACTGAAATCGGTGTTCTCGGTTCCTGGCCCAACAGGAAATCTCCCCACTGGAAATCAATCAAAGAGTTTAAAGAATTATGCAATTGTCCTTACTCTACATCAAGTTCTTGTGCTGGCCACTGTATTAGTTACATAAGTTGACCATTATCCAAGATAGGAGTTTATGCATAAGATGGCCAGTATGTCTTGGTCATAGACTATTTGTCTTATGCTATATCTTGGTTATAGGGGTATCAGAAAGCCTGAGTACACTACCTTCATACGTTCTGTTGCAAGAACCATGAACCACCCAAACCTTCCTTATTCCCAGTACTACCAGAAAGTGAGTGAGAAGCTGGAATGACTTAGCATTACCTTGGTGCGAACCTCATGGGGAAAAGCAGAGTTCTTTATCAGTGACAAGTACTCATATAACCGTAGGGACCTAGTTACCCTCACCTCTAATGAACTCATGATTACACCTTCACTGTGACTCAGAAAGTAGTTTTAGCATGACTTTATGGATGGGGAATTGAAACAAATAGAGATGCATTTAAACCCAGTGAAGACAAAGCTTAGCCCTGAAAAAAATGAGGGGGGG
>NW_020799143.1:20669672-20682217 GCF_003259725.1 Athene cunicularia | reverse complement strand
GGGGGGGGGGGGGGGGAATGTAAACAAATGTAGTAGGGGAGAACAGACAGACTGAAACTCACATGAACCTAACAACTGCATTTAAAAACGTGGAATTTGAAAGAACATTGCAAAGTTTTAGGAATATATTATGTATGTATTTGCAGAAGATAGGCATATTTCAGAAATACAAACAGAAATCATACAAATGAAAAATAGCTATTTTCACACATGATAAAGTTGTAAAGCAAGACTGCTCAACATATGGATGTTTGGGAGCCAGCTATTGCAAGCAATATGGAGGTAATTTTTATGAAGGCACAGAGGGGAGTAAAGCAGAATTAAGATGGGTGGAAATGCTTTGCCAGCTGCTGGAGAAGGACCAGTGGAGCTGCAGCTTGCATATTCTGACTTGCCATGCAGATTTCAGAAGCCCTTCCATTTAAGTTCTGTGTGGTCCACTGAATTCAATAGATATTAGCAGCAGAGCAGCTGCACTCCATTTACACTCCTAATGGTAGGTACCCCTCAATGCACAATGAATTTCCTATGAGAATATTTTCCATCACCATATGACATTAATTCCAGATATTTTTCCATATATTCACAATTTCAAATAAAACTCCCCAGCTCTCCAAAAGATACAAATGCTAAAAGCATGTTGTCCCAATCTACTGTAATTTCCACCTTTTGACAGTCTGCTGCTGCTTTTTTACCCATTCCGCATTTATCTGTTCTCCATACAACATATTTTAAACTGATGAAAGCTATCAATTTATCTGCTTCAGATTAAAAATACATACAAATGTGTGTGTGTGTGTGTGTGTGTAAGACATATATACTCTATATACATAAATTTAGAGAGATCAATAGTTTCCCAGTTTATCATTCATCAGTGTTCTGCACTTGCATCCCCATCTCAAGGAAATCCTTGAGAGACTGGGGTAAAAAGGGGCATCATTTCCCATTAAAATGGATGCCAAGAGGCCTGCAAGTCTTTTGGAGGAGTACTTGGATCATGAATTATTTGCTTTCAGAATCCAGACTTTGAGGCAGATAGATCAAAAATCTAGTTGTTCTAAAAGCCTCTCTTCAGTGGGGGTAAATTTCACTGATACATTGTAGGGCCAACAAAAAATTGGAAGTTCAGGTAGAAGAATTTAAACTGCAAACACTGGAAATTGTTTCAATACAAGTGATTGTGTTAATAATGAGATTAAAATCTCAGGGGTTCCAGAATGCAGTCTCAAATGGAACAAAAGGAAACTGAACTTCAGTGAGCCCAGAAAACACAAAAAAACAGCTCTAAAAGATCCCCAAAGAATGTAATTGCCAGTAAAAAAATATAAGATGGAAAGACAGCACTAAGAAGGCAAAAGACAGAAATACAATAGTACCTTAAGCAAGAAGAAAAAATAGTATGTTTCACTGAACATTTTTTCAACAGTAAGTTCACTCATGTCACTAGTCTTCCCTCATAGTGCTGGTCCATTTCATATCACTAGCATTGCCTATGTGAAAAGAAGTGTAAGTACCTGCAGAACTTGTCCAAAAAAAGCTTGTATCAGCTCTTAGTTTTAATTTTTCCTTTCGTGGTTCAGGTGAAATCCAATGAATTTCAATGGGAATATTAAAACCTTGTCTTGCAAACACATACTGAGTAAATCGAAACAAATGAGTAGTCTTATTAATCCCAATACCAATGATTGGAATGTTTGTCTATTTTAAATTACTTCTGAGCAGTCTTCTTGCAGTTTTATGACATTAACTAATGTCCATTTAAATAAAAGTAGAGTCTAATGGGGGTGGGGTTGGTTGTGGGAAAATCCTTAATAGAAAGCTGATCTATCAGCAAGGATGAATTAACTGGAAGGACGAAGGAGACCTTAATCACTGTGATTGATCCATGTTTCCCTATGTCCCCCAAGCATCACCCACATTCTCAGCATCTTTATGGTTTCCTCACTCTAACTGCATAAAAGAAGAAAAATGGTGGCACAGCACCCAGGAACTCTGCCTTTGAAGATCAGCATTGCTTTTATGCCTTTGGTACAAAACCTTACCTAGGGGCTTGTCCTCATCATAGGAATTCTGAGTATTGTCCTTGATCCCTATCATGGTTTGAGCCCAGAGGGCAACTGAGCACCACAACAAGCTGTTCACTCACCCCTTCCCCCTCAGGAATGGCAAAGAGAAAATAAAGTAAAAGACCTGAGAATCAAAATGAGGACAGGGAGTGATGACTGAAATATTAGAGTCAAGGGCAAAAGACAGACTTGTCAGGGGAAGAAAAAGAACAATTTAATTCAAACACTAACAACAGCAACACTTAACAGAGTAGGACAGTGAGAAGCATTACCACAATCTTAAAGACACCTTCTCCCCACCCCTCCCTTCTTCCCAGGCTCAGCTTTGTTCCTGATCTCTCCACCTTCTTCCAACCAGCAGCGCAAGGGCAGGGAATGGGGTTACAGTCAGTCCCATCACTCCTTCCTCCTCAGGGGACAGGACTCCTCAGAATTTCCCCTGCTCCAGCGTGGGGTCCCTCTCAAAGAAGACAGTCCTCCATGAACTTTCTCTAGCATTTGAGTCCTTCCAATGGGCTGCAGATATTCTTGTGCTGCTCCAGCACAGATCCATGTGTGTTGCAATGCTCCCAGTGCCAAACTACAACAGCGGGAGCTTCTTCCCACAGAGTCTCATCCTTCTTCAGGTGCAGTCACCTGCTCTGGCATGGTGTCCTCCACAAGCTGCAGGTCTGCATCTGCTTCACCAGTGACCACCATGGGTGGCCCTGCCATCTCACCACAGGATACAGGGGGGACCTCTTCTCTGGCACACTCACTCCCCACCTCTTTCTTCCACTGACCTCAGTATTTGCAGAGGTGTCCTCCTCGCAGTTCCTCATAACTCCAACCCCTCCTCCCATATTCACCTTCTTAAGGTCGCAGAGGTGTGGCCACCATCACTAACTGGCTTGGCCTTGGCCAGAGGTGGGTCTGATTTGGATCTGGGGCAGCTTTCAAGAAGCTTCTCACAGGGCACCACCTCTGTAGCCCTCTCCCGCATTACCAAAAAACCCCACACAAACCTAGGAAAACCCCAAGTTGAAGCTACCCATAAAACTAATCCAGCTAACAAAACTTTTCAGGCACAAAGGCCATTCTTTAAATGTTTTGTAAAATAAGCTTTTTTACTCTAATGCTCAAATACCACTTCACCCTTGGCCACAGAAACTGACTAGATTGTGCTGCTCTAGAAAAGAATCACAAAGCACGATTTCGATGGTTGAAATGCCTATGTTGGCAGACACAACACAGTCCTCCTCTCTGAAACACCTGTACAGTTGCAACTGGCAGAATTGTGCAGGTGTATTGTTCTGAGATGAGCTATTCAAGCACTGAAGGTTACTGGGTGACTACCAAGCACAGAGGCAAGTGGATCATGAAGTCAGTAATTTTAATCTCATGTAGCCTGAAATGTGTCTACATAGAAAATTGTTTTTTATTTTCTATAAATAGGCAGTTTTATGTTTTGAAAGTGGAGCTGAGACATAAAACAATCTAAATCACATCTTTAATTGCATCCTTTAATTGCATTCTTTAAATCCTCCTTCAGCACTCCTCCTGTGCTGCACTGTGTAAGTGAAAGTAGAAAGCAGTTTGTTCTTTGATGTTACTTGTATCCTGGTCTCGCAGCTTGCTTTGCTGCAGCTGCCAATCTTTTATCTTGAATGTAGAATCTAGAAGATCATTACTGATTAAGGTGTTACCATAATATGAAATATCATTTAAAAAATAACAGCTGTAGAGAACTTCATAAGCTGATGAGAATATAGAAGTAGACAGCAAATTGGCCTCAAGGATTTGCAGATATATATTGAAAACTCTTGACAGTTTAAAGTTCTAATATGTTTTTGAAAGTCACTTACCAAGTCTGAATTTCCCACTTGGACTCCGATGTTCAAATAAAGACTTTTTATAATTATTAATCACCACATAGAACAAATGAGTACTGGAAGACATATTATCTTGCTACAGTGATCATCCCATGTTACAAAAACACTGAGATTCTAACTTTATGTTTAAGTAAGTATGCATATGAAACATCTATTGTCATTTCAAAGTAGAATTCTTGCTTTTTAGAGAGTAAATGTTGTTTCTAAAAACCTGACGCAATAAATCCTCTTTGAGACTGTAACTGAGGTTATCTGAATCACTCTTGAAAATGTCAGGAAGTACTGACCCCAATGTCAGCCCCTGGTGTAAACCACTAGTGACAGGTCTCCAACTAGGCATCATGCTGCAGATCACAAACCTTTGAGCCTGTCAGTGCAATGCAATGGATATCAGTTTCTCACACATTAATATATGCACAGGGTGTTCATAACTATCAATTAAAACCATACTAATGGAATACAGTCTAGAGAATAGTAAGCAAAGTTGGAAATTATTTCTACACTTTGGGAAGACTCAGAAGAATATCCATTTAGCCTTAAAAATTCGTGTTGTCAGTGGGAATCAGCCAGTCATTCTTCTCCTGTTCTGAAAATGTATTGCAAGTCTGCCTACTCCATCTTAGCCACATTGGTAAGTGCAAAATTACTCATTGGAGCACAGCCAATTTTTTGGTTTTGAATGTGAATTTTAGAAAAAATTATGTTGAGTATACACATTATGTCCTGGTGAAAAATACACACATTTCTGTACCCTCCCCACAACCAAATATTCCACAAGGAAAGTACTGCTAATCATAGAATCATAGAAATGAAGGGATCCAAAGAGCTTCAGGAGATCATCTAGTATAAACGTCTACACACAGGCAGGATCAAACATATGTGGAACTAATCCAAACCTCTGACCATCAATTCATCTTGCAGTAGTTTCACTGTGAAGCTATAGACAAATCTTCTCTCCTTTCTTTGAAATGAGATAAAAATATTTGAACTACTATCTGAACAGTGCTCTGAAATTTAGCATTAAATATCACTTCTGCACTTAGTTATGAACCATAACGGTGCTTTTGATCCCACATAGTGGAGGGAGCTGATATAAACAGAATATAATGCCTGAAAAGAGTTCCAGCTCTTTTCTGTCAGACCATAGATAATAGTTCTGATGACATGATACACAAATGCATTTCTAAGACTACAGAGAAAGATTTTACACAGACTTCAGGAGTACCTTTAATTGCAGCACCTGAAGATAAATATGACAGTATTACATAATCATTAATCAGAAAGTTTGTACAACTACTTAAAGACATTTATTGAAATTAATAGCAAAATGACCTGTGCAAGTATGGTTCAAAAAGCAATTGAGTATTACGATATTTAAAATGTGGCCTGTAAGATAACAAGGACATTGCTTTGGGACCAAACTCTTCACAGATGCCACCGTGGGCTTCCAAAGCCAATGACAGCTTTACAGACAGGAAAGATGGAAGCAAATGAGAGTTTTCAAGAATAATGGACCTCAAAATGCAGAAAGGAGAATATTTACAGTGAACTTGCACAATATTAAAAGCTTCCTGGGATCCCTTCAACTGCAGTTATGCCTCAACAATCCAAATCTGCTTGAAATTTTCTTTTTTATGTGCTCAAAACCAAAATCAGAATTACAAATCAGCAAATGCATAAACACCAAGAGATTGCTCCGAGATAGATGACTTAACAATGCTCAGGCACACTCAAATCTGATGGCAAATTGCAGTAATAAAGAAGCAGATATCCACAGGAATAAAGGAGCAGATATCCACGTAGAATGAGCCATGTTCTTCCCCCTCCCCAGTGGTTAGACTGTCTGTGCTCAAGCCCCAATGTGGGGTCCAACTGATGGGAACAAGCTGTGTGAGAAAGGGCCTTGGTGGGAGCCCTCACTGCTTTGCTCAGGAGCTGCTCTTAAGCTCAGGCCTCACCTAGGGCCTTCCTAAACTACAGTGCAGCCAAGCCTGTGCCTGGCCTCATATCTTGCTCATCCAGAACCTGACTCACAGGCTTGACTTCCTGGTTGGCTCCCAGGCACACCTTATCACCAGGGTCTGCTGAGCGGTGGTTGACCCTGGCCACCTCACCAGCCTCTTCAGCTGTTCTTTCAGTGTGGTGGGACTCTGCTCTGGCTGCTCTGTGGTCATACGTAAAGACTTTGTTGAACTGATTTAGATGTTCCCTTTTAATTGTGAAATATTCTCAGCTCCATCCAGGTAACAGTGCTCAGCATCTCAGGGTCAGATTCTATGGGGTTTTAATTTTTTTTTCTTACTGTAAACCTAGCATTGCTGGCCTTCTAGCAAACAGAAACTATGTTACACTGGATATCTGAATATTCTTTTCAATTTACATATATTAATTCCAAAGGAGTTTGGGCTTTTTCTGGGGTTTTTCCGTATTTAAATCAGTCTATGCAAAATAGAAGGTTCTTTCTCCTGTTGTTAACTAAAAGAACTGCAGGTGTGGGAGACCCTAACTGCAACAACAAAGGTAAGAGTCTGCATGCAGTAAATGATGCAGAACTGTGTTGTATAGAATATCTCAGCATTTAGTAAATGGAGGTAGGATGTTGTGGCAGGACAGGATGGGTGAGCGCATGACCTCATCCAGGAATGTGGGAGACAATGGGTGCCTGGAAATGTCATAATCTCACCATATAATGTACTAATGGTCCTAAGTAGCCTTCACTTGTAATACAAATAATTATTTAATTTCAAAAAGTGGATCTTCAATATTTTAAACCCTGGAAAAACTCCATACTAGTAGTTCAGTTGTAGATGGTCATTTTCAGTCAGCTCCCAAGTAAGATCAGATAATGATTGGATGGATGAACTCAAAACCCTGGTGACCATGAAAGGGGAATTGGAAACTAAGAAATACTACTTCTTTGCCCACAGGACCATGAAATATGCTCCTACACATAAGTATAACTACCTTGAAGGTTTATTAGATTTTGCTGGAACAACTAACCAAAGGGAAGGGATGAAATAATGTAATTTGTCATTCATTTTATAGGCATGACAAAACTAAAACTAAAACTAAAAATAATGGAACACGTATTTTAATTCATACTGGTTAAGCCAAAAGAGAAAATCCGGTGAAATAAATGACAAGAAAAGTAAATTTTAGTTTTATTTAATTTTTTAGAGAAAAATTTAGCATATTTAGCATTTAATACTCAGTGTCTTGGTGCTCTCTGCCACACACTACAATCAATGGGAAACTGAAATGCTCCAACGGTGATAGCAATAGCAATTAGTTGTTGCCAGAGATATGTCTCAAACTTTCTACATTACCCTTCAGCATAGCAAGGCAGCCTAGTTATTCTGTGGACTGCCTGCACTAATACAGAGTTATTATGTATGAACTGCTGCAGAGTAAGGTTCAGTAAGGCATTCAAGCCTAATCTTGTGAGCTGCAGAGCCCTCCCTGGCAAGTGTTAAGCAATTTCAACTCCAATGAATGTCAACAAGTTTTGAGGATGCAAATCCGGGACATTTTGCTCAACTCTACCCTTACACTGAACTTCAGCTGAAGTCCACGGAAGCTCTGTGTGTGTGTAATAATGGTCTTTCATAGCTGACTACTGTTTTCAGTAAAAACAGCTGCATCTAAAAGTTTAATGCATTTTAAATAGGCCTTGATCTTAGCAATAAAGGCTAAAGACATAGCTGAACAGGCCCATTTGCTAAAACTGTATTTTATTATCAGGCTTAAGAGATTTTAAATAAATAAATTTTAATAGCACCAAGTTTTGCTGCCATTGGTTTCTACAATATATTCTAAACTGTGACTTTCCTTATTCCTTTCCTTCACTTTTAAAGCTAGAATTGCTTCTTGGCTTGGATAAAACTCCATATGAGAAATGAGATATGCAGATTAGGCCATTATCAGTGCTGTTACTGTATGATTTTCATTTTGGTAATAACCTTTACTGAAAGACTTTACAGTACATTACAAAAGCTGCCAAGAGAACCTCTGGCATTTCCTGGAGAGCATTATCAGTGTATCTGACTGTCCTTTGGTAAAACCACTCAGAATGTCCTAGAAAAACTAACTGGAGCCAAGACAACTCCTGTCTAGTTTCCCTACTGGACAAGAATTTACAGGCCAGTGAACAGGGCAGTTCTTATGGGTTTACTCACCTTTGTAGAAATTCTTGTTGCAGGAACGGGAGGGTGGTAAGCCTATTTGGCAGCCCAATTCAAGCCAACTGAACTCTACTTTTATTGTTTTCTGTGTAACAGAACACACTAAAACTAGCAGGAAATTATGTTGGAAACACATCCTAGAGGTATCAAATATCTTTCAAATTTGAAAGCAGATTTTGCAAAACAACCTGCTGCTGGTATAAACTGCTTTGAATCAAACCCAATTATGGTTTTGGCACTGATGCTGCCTTCATAACTCCCCAGTATTTCTTTACTTTAATGGAGGACCTTGGAAGCTGGGGACACCACTTGAGGGAACTTCTAAAAATATAAGTTTCACAGCCAGGCTCTAGAAAACTTGCAAGTTGAAAGGCAATCAAAAGCAATTTCTGTGAATTTAAGCATGTCTTCTAAGAGATATCTTCTGCTTTTTTCCTGCTTCTGAGATCTAGGCATAGAAAAAAAGTTTTTAAAACAGATCAGGACCACAGGGGCAGTAAATGGTTCCATACAGATGAGATGGATTCCTTTTGTCTCAAGCCAGGACTGAGTCTCTGGAGCTACCAAAAGCCCTTCATAAGAATGTTTGGGTTATGTCCCCATACATCAGTGCCCTTAGATGACCTGCACGGAACTCAGGGTTTTAAAACAGTGCTGGCAATTAGGCACCAGTGTCAATTAATCCAGAGAACGGAAGTGATATCTCTGACACCTTGATGACAAGCATGAAGCCACTCATGTGAGGTGCTTCTCACATGCTTCACAGTATAAACAGGATCAGAACTGTCAGCATCAAAATATTTATATGCTTCTTTCCTCTCAATAAACGTCATTACAATTTTTATCTATTTGAAAGCTATTTTGGCTAATGCTACTTTGGGCAATAGCAGACACAGCACTGTATTCACATACCAGGGGTTTCCTCTCTCAGGTATAACATGGAGCTGACAGATGGCTAGAGAAGTTTCCTTGGTTAACAGGTTACTTAGGACACACTTCACCTTGTTTAGGCAAGCTCTTCAACATGGCAGCTTCAAAAAGAAAATATGGTTGACTAAAATGCTATGTGGCAACAAGCAAAAATAGTGTGTATCATGGTGGGGGAAAAAAATTGGATGTGGTAACACTCAGGACTGACTCACTCTCTGTCCCAGCAGCATGTGAGGCAGGGACCTGACAAGCTGTATTTGGAGTCTTGCAGAAGACATTGTATCCCAGAAATCCGTGATCTCGAATAAGCCATGTCTGCTCTATTGGACTTTACACTTTGGGCCAGAGAAGGTTGTATTAATATGTCCTGGTTCAGCTAGGATAGGGTTAAGTTTTCCCCAGCAGAGAAGAGGAAGGGATCTCCAGCCTGGTTATTCATACCATGCTGACATCAGGTCCAGCACTGGAATGTGGGAACTTTTTCCTTTGTGGCTTTGGTCGCGGGGAGCATCTCGAGCAAGCTGTCTGTATCCTTGTGGTATTTCTCTGTATATCTTTTGTCTTGTTTACTGTTATTACTGTTTATTGTTGCTATCATGGCCACTGTTGTTGTTCAGATTGTTTATCACACTGTTGTATTAAATTTCTTCTTATATTAACCCGGGGTTTGTGCCTCACTTCCAGCCTGACTGGTTGAGGATAGGGGAGGGGCAACAGCAGTGTGGTCTCCGGTCCTGGCAGGGCCTAAACCAACACGTAATGTAATCTGTAATTTATAGTATCTTTGGAAAACATAATGTGCACGTGGATCAAGGGGTGGAATGCATCGATCTTTACCAGGAGACAACTGTCCATCGAGGAATCAGAGACTTGCATGACAGCTGACATCAGCAGGCTCAGGATCGTGTAGTACTTCACATCCAGCGTGGCCTTCAGGCCCATGTTATCCTGCACAGTCCCTTGGGGATAAACTTGGGCAACGCATTGTAACTGAGGAGCTGACAGGCAGCTCCTGTTCGTTATTGGTGATTATGTGACCTGCGTGTCCTTGCCCTTACTAAAGCACTGCATGAAATTCTCATGCAAACATCCTTTATGAATAGAGTTGTTTTCTTGTGAGGAAACTGTATAGCAGCCTGAACAACCAAAAAAGGAGGAACCTTTCTTCACATATGCAATCTGTGCAGTGTGCCACAGGAAAATCCATCTAGGGTCTATCCAATGCTGCATGAACGTGGGATTCCCATTATCTGATGGGACACAAGATTTATTTGCTATCTACATTCCTCTTTCTGTTCTGTCAGCTATTTTATTAAGCCATTTGCTGTAGGTATTTCTTGCTGAGATCCAAAAAGAGCTCCACACCACCTCTTTCTGTCACCTCACCCGCCACTCCCTGTTACAGAAGGTGGGTACCCCACTCACACCATCCACTACTGGGAAAATGCTTGGCTGTGCAACATTTTCCTTGAGTCAAACTTATTGTGATGGGGGAAACCCACAATAAAATTCCCAAAACAAATGCCCATCTTCCTTTATTCTGGTCATCATGTGAAGACCTCGAAACCCTAATGACAGTCAAGTCCACTCAAAGTCTTTTTTTTGTCTGTTTCCAAATAAAACTAGCAATGGTCAAAATTATTACATTTACTGAGCAGACTTTCCCTCTCCATTGAGCTTTTATTCCTCTAGCCTGACTGAATAATAAGGACTTCCTAACTATTCAGATATATAGCCATCCATACTTATTTAAAAAACACCATCCAAGATCTTTAAACATATTTGAGATTCAGTGATTTCACATACCAATTCAACAGAGTTTGGGTTTAGCTGTCACTTAGGTTACTGACATAAAAGGGAACCAAGCAGCATAAATTAGGTCCAAGCCACTTCAGACAGCAGTCTATGTCCTACCGTCTCAAGAACTAAATGGAGAATATGAGGCCTAGAGTATAACACAGCATATCAATAACAAACCAACCTGTCAGCAGTGAGATGCTCTTAGATGAAGCAGAAAGGATGGAATGGGAAGAGGAGTGTGAATGCTGCATTTTGATTCATGCCAGTGCCTATGGACATCTAGACAGTCTGAAATACATCACTGTGGAAGGTCCTCCAGGTCTATTTAGCTGATCTTGGGATACTGCAGTTCCAGGAGCAAGTGGACTTGTGAGCCCACCTTGGGGTCAGTGTACTGAGCTGAAAGCTATATCACAAATACTTGTACATGTCATGTGCAAAAAGTTACTGTGGAGAAGTCATGTGCAGAAAACAAGCAGTCCACACCATCTATGGGATCCGACTGATACTCACTTTGCATGTAAACATCTAGGCAGCTCAAGACAATAGTTTTGTTTTCTGAGTCACTTCTGGGCTTTTTCTGGCTCTTGAAGTATCAGCATGCATGTGCTTTCCCACAACAGAAGCAGGGGCAGGACCCTTTGGATGCCATAATCTGCCCGTGGCTTTAGTTGGTGAACCTGGAATATTAAGATACTAAACAATTCCCTAGTCCTTTAAAACTAAAGAGAACAAAAAAACCCAAAAAACCAAAACAAAACAAAAGATGACTTTCCTACATTTGTTTCACATTTGTTAGTGTAACTACTTTCAGTTCAACCGAACTCACACCACACATCCTTGAGTTACATTAGAGAATAATCTAGCTCTTTTCAAAGATTTCTTTCAAAATACTTGTGACTTTTTCTCAAGATATTTTTAGTGAGAGCCATTCTGATGTTATACATGTCTTGTGGAAGTTGCCTGTTGCTTTGATGTTCAGGAATGGAAGTGCTGTTCTGTATTAAAATAACAATCTTATTTGAGAATACCTCTTTAGTCGATACTGCATGGAGCTTTCAACTTGTTGGTAACATAGTGGTTGTCAAAATACATCAGAGCTGAGCTTAAACTGTTCTGCCTTTGAGAAAGCTGTGTAACTTGCAGCAAAGAGAGCATCACTTGTTCCTGTTTTGTTTTCCAGATGTCCCTGTAGCTCCTGATCACAGCCTGTCAAAATATATAGTAGATTGATGACCCACTCTTCAGTAATTTTGAAGCTGATAAAGATGTGTTTTTTTTCATATTAAGGCAATATATAATGACTTAATCTCTTCAATACAAGTTATATTGCTTCTGTTTAAGTCTTTGGACCTAAGTCTGCCTTTCAGTTTGTATGTACGTAAAGAAGAGTCCGAACCGGGCCCAGCACTGCAAGGCAGATTCATGCCCCGCATCCCGCGGAAAAGCCCGGGCCCAAGGCGCCTGGGGCGCAAGCGCGTGAAGTCGGGCCTAGCCAAGGAACGGCCGCCAGGCTCAGCGAGGCTCGACCAGCCTGGGCAGCGGGGAGCCACGCTGTCCGCACGGTGCGCTCACACAGCCACGGCACGGAGTCGCATGCCGGTGGCCCAGAGCCGTCTTGCTACAACGGCACCGTGTGAAAAGCCGCCGGATTGACGAGAGCGGGGACTGCACCGGGCGGCCGCGCCCACACGCCC
>NW_020799143.1:20597232-20669622 GCF_003259725.1 Athene cunicularia | reverse complement strand
GGGTGCGGCGGGGGGGGCAGCGGCACGGCGTCAGGCCAGCAGCGAAATAACGACTGCTGACGTTAATCAGTTTTGGAGGGGGTTTATTTATTTTTTTGCTTAAATCTGGTTATTTTGAGAAGTTGTGACGCACAAGCAGTGGGAGTGTTTGCAGGCATTCTCTGTTCACTGGTTGGGAAGAAGGACGGGTTTCAATCAAGTCTTTAACAATAAGCAAAATGCAATAAATATGGGAAACGCCATCTTACTGCTCCCAGCACTAAGAGTTTTCAGTTATTTAGCTTAGATTAGCCTGTCATAATTAATTTTGGTAAACTGGTATGGACCAGATCTGAAGGTGTAATGGCATGACAGCCCCTCTCTGATTCAGTTGTCTTAGCAATGCTTGTCCTCCTTGGCCTTAGGATGCTGTATTGGGTTTGCATGGCAAGGTTTGGTAGTGGGGGGGGCTTCAGGGGTGGCTTCTGTGAGAAGATGACAGGAGCTTCGCACATGTCGAATGGAGTTAGTGCCAGCCAGCTCCAAGACAGATGCACCACTGGCCAAGGTGAGCAGACAGTATAGTCAGTGGCTGTATGGTTAGGCTCAAAGGGTGGTGATCAGTGGTGCAGATCTATCAGACTGTCAAGTAACGGTGTCCCACAGGCATCAGTAGTTGGCCTGATCTTTATTAATGACTTAGATGATGAGATGGAGTGCAGTCAGCAGACGTATGGCTGATGCTGAATTCCAGAGAATGTTCAAACTGTTAAGTAGTGTGCTCCTCAGGTGGACTTGCACAGTCTGGAGAAATGGACTGATGGGAATCACTTGAAACTCAAACTGGAGCAGTGCAGGGTCTTGCATCTGGAGCAGAACAATCCCATGCACCAGTAAAGGCAGGAGCTGACTATATAGGAAGCAGATATGAAGAAAAGTCCCTAATGGAGGGGCCTAGTATACACCAAGATGAACATAAGTCGGCAATGCAATGTGGCAGCAAGGAGGGCCAGCTGCATCTTGGGTTGTGTTAGTAAGAATGTGACATGTGTGACCATGATTGTTCCCCTCTGTGTTGCATTTATGAGATAGCATGTGGAGTGATACACCCAGAATTTGGGCTCCCCAAAGAAGGACAGTGGAGCAAGTCCAGTAGGGGTCCAGTAGGACCACCCTACAGGATGGTCAGGAGTCTGGAGCACAAAATGTGAAAGGGAAGGCTAAGAGAGCAGTGTCTGTTCAGCTTGAAGAGGGGACAGCAAAGGGGAGATGTTATTGCAGTTTGCAAGTACCTGGTGGGAGCATGCAGAAAAGATTATGTACAAATCCAAATTCCTATTAGATATTAGAAAAGTTGGGTTTTTTACCATGAAGTTTGTTGAATAACAGCTTGCCCAGGGGGACTCCACTGTTGGAAGTTTTCAGGACTTGATTGGATTTGTCATTGAGCAAGCTGGTCTAATCAGACCAGTTTTGATGAGGGAATTGGACTAGACATCTGGAGGTCCTTGTTCCAACATAAACTCTGATTCTGTGATCTTTATTGGGAATAGTAGACAGGGGTATGGATTTACTGAGGAAAAAATATGGCCAACCCACCTGATTGCCTTTACTAAAGGATAAAATAACTGGATTTGTTAGGCAAGGGGAGAGCAGTAGATGTTCTTTACCTCAGCTTGAGCAAGACTTTCAACGTGGTTACCCAGTTACTCGCAGTGGTTTTGTGTCAAAGATAGGATGTTTGCCCACTGGCAGGGCTGCCCTCTGGACAGACTAGAGAACAGGCTCTTGTGAACCTGAAGAATTTCAATAATAACATGCCCTATCTTGCCCCAGGCCTTACAGCACAGGCTGAGGATAAGCTGGCTGGGGAGAAATTCTGTGGAGATGGCCATGGGCCTTGGCAGGCGGTGCCCCAGGCAGTGTGAGCCAGGGCACAGCCTGGGGAGCCAGGTATGGGTGGGATTTATAGCCCTCTGCTCAGCACTCTTTAGACCTCATTGACATATCCAGTTTTGGAACTCCCAGTACGGGAGGGACACTGACCAGCAGGATGAATTCAGGAGAGACCACTAAGACAGTAGGGCTGGAGCCCTTGCCCTGTGAAAAGAGGCTGTGGGAGAGGGTCTGGGACTGTCAGCTAGGAGAAAGGACAGTTTCAGGGGGTACGCAACAGCAGCCCTGGCACCAGTGAAAGGGGAATGAAGAAGACACATCCAGGCTCTTCACCGTTCTCTGTGGCTGAAAGGCTCAGGCTAGTGATGATGGAAAAGCTTTTATCAGTCAGGACAGTGCAGTAAGGTGGTGCCTTCTCTGTTAAAAGGTTTTCAAGCCCTGATGGGGCAGGGTCCTGATTAACCTGATCTGACCTCACGGCTGAACTTCCTTTGAACAGGAGGTTGAAGTACAGTTGTCCTTCGGCCTCTGCCAACCTTAATTAGCCAGTGATCCTGTAAAATTTCCTGTCATTCCATATGCATGTGCAAGTGTCTTTGCTGAGGGTGAATGCTGAAGTCTGAAGAACTGTCTAGATGGTATTTAAATTCATTAAATTGCATTGATAGAGCTGTTGCATTGTAAATATCTTGTAGACATTTTAGTGTAGGCTAAAGTTGAGGAATTGTTTCTGATGAGGAGGCAAGACTTCAAGTCTGCCTAGAATAACTGATTCGTGCTTCTGCTCAAAGTATGTACTGTGCTTCTAATGATGCTCTAATATAGTTTCTCCTTTCAATATGAATAATAAAACTTACATGGTGCAGATAGCATGTAATTGCAGTGTGTTTGTGTCAGAACTACCCAGGAAGAACCTTCTGTCATTTTGCTGGTTATTAGGTAGAATTAGAGGGGGTTTGTTTTTGTGACTTGATTGGTATATATGAATAGGTTGAATGTGCCTAGATCCACTGGAGTTATTAGACATGCTTAAGAGATCTAGGTATGTATGGAATTGTTTGCTATACCAATCAGATTTCTTTTCTAAAAAAAGCAAGATGTCAACTCTAGTTCATTTGTTATATGGACACCTATTGTGTCAAAATGCAATTAAATCCATTCTAAAACAATACAAAACTAGTTTGACTGCAGTTAACAGGGCTTTTTTTCCTCCTAAACTTTCAGAAATGTAATTCTCAAGTATTTGGGAATATTTTGCTGTTTAACTGCCAGGAATTTATATTCATTGAGGTAGTAGCTGTTAATTTTGAGTTTTCCTGATGTGAGTGGTATTTGTTACGGTACCTGATGCATTTGCATGTTTCCAGGGCTTAATTCTGACTTTTTAAAAAATAATTGGCAAGATTCTGAATGCATCATACTGATAGCATGTCTTGAAACTGGTGTCCTGTGCATGTATATGTTTTCTCAGTGCTTATTGCAAAGGATTATGCTTAGGTTTTCAGCAAGTGCTAGGTGATTTGGTTCTTTAAGGAAGCCATCCAAAGTGGCTGGAGGTGCCTTTATGACTGAAATGTTCGAATATTTGCTGCTGGCCATCAGTTTCACTGCTGTGCAGCAAGGTAAGCTGAATTCTGATTTCTCTTCGATTTAGGTTCCTCTGTGAGTGCCTGTATAATTCAACTTACTGAAGTTTTGGGTTTTTGTCAAGTGTTCCAGCCTCTAACTACTGTTACCATTTGCAGTCTCACAGGTGCGTCTTTTGTTTACTTCTGGTTTTGCATGAAATAATGGCAAAATTATCCACAAATTTTTCATTTTAAATCATGTTTTAGAAACTGTAAACACTGCTCTTGAGCTGTCCCATTTTCAAGTCAATGAGGTATACTTAAAATGATCTCAAGGCTAAATACTCTCAGAGTACATGTATACTGTGCCGTATAGAACAGCGTATTTGTTCCAGCTTTAAGAAATGTCCATCACCCATTCTTTGTGCAAGACTAATGAGTATTCAGCATTTCCTGGGTTTAAGCCCATAAAGCAAGGTCATATGGTGGACTGGGGAAGGGGAATAAAGTGCTTTAATGCTTACATCTGCTGTTAAGTACAACATTTTTTTTCCCTGGCAAAAAATTATTTCCTAGTCCTGAGTATATTTCTTTTTTTCATCTCTCTTGCAGGGTGAGAGTTAGTGTCATATGACAGAGCCAAAATGTTGGATGACATCAAGAAGCGTCTTGAATTTCCTAATGCACTTATTCAGTCACAGGTAATTTTTTAAAAAAGCATTAAACAAATTGTCTGTGAAAACCTTTGTTCCAAGGCCTGCTGCCTGACTAAAAAGGTGATATGGAAGACTTTTCTTTTTTTTTCCTCCAGAGGTAGAAAACATCAGAAGTAGAGAAGTTACAAACAAATGCTAATTGCCTTCTCTGTGTAATCCAAACATTGGACATAATTGCTCATCACTGTAAAGTCTCTGCAGGAAATCAAACTTTCCAGGACTGGAAGGTTCAAGTGAGGCTAAATGGTTTTTAGTGACCCTGTGATCTCGAGAGAAGCCAGGAGTTACCAGATATAATGTGTGGGGTTGAAATACTTGACAGTACATCATAGAACTGTCTAGGACTGATCTGTTGTCTCCTGTGTGATGAGAGCTGATGAACTACTGCAGTCTTGTCTGTCATCAAAGAATAACTGTATACAGCTACACTGTGATCAGCAGACCCAACACCTTTATTTCAGATCCATGCACTGGCTTCTGATCCTGTTCACTGAAGCTTTCTCATGTGCATGAAGTGTTTGTGATAATATTTTTAATGGACAGGAAGGAAGAAAGTAATAAGCTCTGTTTAAAAAATACACCATCCTTGCTTTGGCTGTCTTTCAGTACTAAAAATATATCTCTTCAACTGTAAGATCATTAACTTCCATTTTTTCTTCCTCTTCCCGTTTTGAATTCATCATTAAATATGTAGCAATTTGTTTGATTGAATAAGTTGATGTGAATGCAGTTTGTGCAACCTGGTGTCTCTGCCTTTTCAGTTCAGCTCAGTCAACATTGGTTTAAAATAATCAAGTTTGAAAGACACAGAAGTCCCCTTGTGATCACCTTGGCATTTGGAAGAGGAAGTCATGTCTTTGAACACTAGAGTTCATCTGAGGTCTAGCAAAGTGTCTTGTTCTGCAGATGAGTTCGTGTGTTACTGGCCTTGATGAGTAGGACTTGGCATCTTTGAACCCGTTCACTTTTCTTCCGTGCAGAATAATGTCCCAATGGTACAAGTATCACTGAAATGTCTTAGCTTGTCACTACAGCTGCACATCATTAAGGGCTAGTGGTGTGCTTTGCTTGATTTTTGTGCTGTGCTTTGGTTGGTTTGATAGTTTCCACTTACATTCTGTGACCCCTGAAGAGCACACTGTAATCTTCAAACTATCATTGGGCCAGGATTCAACTTCATGACAGATGGCATCTCTTCCTTGGGACCAACCTAGACATCTGCTCTGCAGAGCTTGTAATCTACACAGACAGGGATCAGCAAAGTGAGGAATTTGAGCATAGTTTTGTAGGTCAGAAAGTTTTACTGGTGAATCAGATTCTGGGAATGCATTGGGCTAATCTACATTTTGAGTTTCCTGTATAGCTCACTGCAAAAGCCATCTTCTACTGATAAGCCCCTTTTCCGCTGTAATGAAAGTGTTTTAAGGATCTGGGTGTGAATTAATTTCTGAAGTTCCTTACAAGCAGGAAAAAGGAAAAATAATAGTAAATTCACTTGGTAAGTACACTAAAATTACCCTGTCTGTGTGGGGAACATGTTGCTCTTGCAATGAGATAGATAGGTGCAGAGAAACAGACAAATATCTGAGTCTGTCCTGTTTCTCATTCTGTTTTCACAAGAGTAAGATTCCCAAATAATAAACTGTCTTTTTAAGTCAAATGTGTTAGAGTACATATCCAAACCTTCGAAACGCATAATCCTTGTAGTCTAGGAAGATTTGAAGTGTCATCTTCCCTCGGAAGTGTGAACGGTTATTTCAGAGTGCTTCTGTTATGTCAGAGTCCTGCATGTCAGGGTAGCAACTCGAATCTAAATGAAGTGTAAATAAATCCTGAATGGAGAAGGAACCTGCAAACACTTAGATAAATCTCTTCCTGTCTTTTTATACACTAACAAAACAGAAATATTACTATTAGTTTTATCTTTCTGTCTTCCTAGTTTACTTTTTCCAAAACATTTTTGTGCTTTTGCTATGAAAAGATGTCTTTCTGTCTTTCACGAAAAGGGGTTTTCTGTGTAGCAGTATTAGTGATTATGAAACCAGACAAAGTAAAGCATTAATGATGAGTTGGAAAATAAAAGCCTGAATTCAGGCATCCTGAAACCTTTGAGGGTGTTTCAGTATTTCAGTCCACATTTAGATTTTTAAAGGCAGTTTGAGGAAATCAGAAATTTCTTCTATTAAAACAGAACAACATCTGTAATCTTAAACCTCAGATGAACAAAGCTATGCTGTTCCTTAGAACTGAGGCCCTCATTTTTTAGAACTGAAGCTTTTTTTTTTTGAGGACCTTGAAACTTTAAATTTAGTGTTCATGATCTCTGCCACAGAATAGGTTTATGAAGGATACTGTTAACTTCACATACCTTCTTTAAGGGAAGTGAAACATTTCTGGCAGTAGGTATGCTAGGGGATATCGTAGTATGTTTGTCATCAGTGTTTCGCAAAAGTTGTGATGCAAAAATTTGAGCAAGTTGTTTAGATTTCCTGTGTTCCGCTTCCTCTCTTGCTTCTGGTGCCCTATATACTAAAGGATTTAATAATTACTAGTGCTGTTAAGTACACTGAGATCTGCACACCAGTGGAACTGTCTATTACAGTTGATGCATTAAAATATCTGCAGTTCTGAGTATGTACCTGACTCTAATCTTGTAAGAGGTTCTGTACTAAGAAACTTGGATCTTTGTGGAGTCCTATGGACTTTTCTTTCTCTTCTGCCTCAGGATAACAGTAAACAGTAGTATGCCAGTGTTACAGAGATTTTTTGGCCCTAAAACATATTTCAGCTTCCATAACGGTAAGTTTGGTATTTTACATCGTGATAAAATGATCATATATAACAGCAGTATAAATTCTTTCTAATGGAGAATTGAAAAATAATGTTTGATCAGCATGTGGGGTTTTTTCTTTTTTTCTTTTAGGCAGTGGGTCATCTGATTGCCACAGTACTGAAAGAAAATGTTTCTTTGGAGAAGATCAGACAGGCATCTGACCAGGTCTGTGGCATTCTTTCACTTCTGTCTTCTATCCAGATGTGCTTATGATTTTCTTTGGTTTTCCATTCCCAATTGTGTAATTTTAATAAATTCTAGAAGTAAGGTAGTTAACAATGTGTGTCTGGGTGTACAGGTAGAAATGGCAGATATCTGGGATCAGAAATGCAGTTTTACTTTCCTCAGAAGTCTTAATGGCCAAAGTCTTAATTCTGCAGAATACCAGCATCTAGCTATGCTCAGTTTAAGAGTGTTTTATTTGAGTTTATGTTACTGCAAGTGAAGTGCCATATGGTGAGACATTTGTCATTTGAGTAGGAAAGTCTTCCACATTACTGTAAAAACTCCAAAAAGTATGGCATTTCACATACCTGTACTAGTGTGTTATATTTTGTATTAGCTAAGTAGAGTTTATATTTCTTTGGGAGAGCATGGTGCAAAGGCATGCTTTGTCTCTTAGTTGAGTCAAGCTCGCTTAAGTGCAAATGTGTGTTGTTAACTGAGAGGCATATGAAATGCTGGCATTTGCAATTGTCACAGCAGTGTAGGAGAGCTGTTAGAATTTGCTCCTCCATTTTTCCTCCCCAAAAGCTGACTTGCACAGAAATGAGCAGAAGATTGTGGATTTTACCTCCCAGTTTGAAGTCTTAAAAAAAAACCCAAACTAGCAAACTCAGACCTGAAAAGTGCCACATTTTTCTCTGAGGGAATGTTGAAGGTGTGTAGTTTCTATAACAGAAGCTCCTCCAACAGTCTTGATCATAATAATGTTCCCAGATGACATCCTGTTTTGAGCTATGAGGTGACTCTTCCCATTTGCTGCCCCATGAAGGTATTAAACTGAAATATAGCAACACCTCCTAAAATGCTAAGAAGCAGAAAATTGAGCTTTAGACATTACAGGCTCCATTTTTATGCAAGAGCATTTTGCAGTGTTCACTGGTTTAAAAACATTCACTTGTTTAAAAACATTCTATTTGGGAGCTATGCAGTCAGCAAACCTCTGAATGGAAATTTATCATTAAAACAGCAGCAGTTTTGAAGGCCAAATCTTTGTGCTTACTAGCAAATGGAGAGAACTGAGGACTTCATATGATGAGTAAAGATGACTTGCCTCTGGATAGCCCTTTATATGCCTGCCTCTATCTATCTGCACTACACCTTGCTGTAGGCATAGCTTGACATAACAGTTCCTGACAGTTCCTGAGTTGTCTTTAGTTACATCTTGATCTTTTTACAGAAAGTGAAATTGATGATAGCCTACCTGCATAGGCCCAGCTGAAAAATTTACCTGCCTTACTCTTGGAGACTCCTGTCCTTACTGAGGGCACAGGCAGTAAGGGGAAGGATAGTGGGAGCTGTTGTGGGTAAGGCCTTTCTTAGGTATAGAATCTGTACCCCAGTTTCCACTCTTGTGCTGTCTCAGAGTTCAGGAAAAGCTGTTGAGCAGGTTTTTATTTAAAAGTTTGTTTGAGAAGAATGAAGAGAAATCAGTGTCAGCCTGCCTATTGTTTGTGTCTTATGCTTTTTACTTCAGACTCCTGCTCTGAACTTGCTTTGGGAGAATTGCTGCAGTGAGAATGTTGCCGTGCGAACAGCTTGTTCTGAGGGTTTGGTGGCACTTGTTGCAGAGGAGCATGCTGAGCTCGACTATGTTCTCCATGGAGCTGTCAACATAATTCCCTCAGCAAGGTAGTGTTTGATTTTGTGTCTTTTGTCAGCTGGTTATTATTGCTTTTCCCTTGTAAATACAGGGGAAGAGGAGAGGTTCTGTAATGACAGTATCTTCAGATAAGCTGTGGCATTAAGGACTGACATTGCCTGGCTACTTTGCTGAAGGCTGTTGATTTCATCTTGGCAGTGTTACAGTGTGAGTCTGACTTAAGAATTCACAGAGTGTCCTATGCATGTAAGCTGAAGTGCTTATTAGCAGTTCAAAGTAATGCTCTGAACTTTGAACTGTGAAACCTCAGAAATCAGTGCAGTGCGTAGTTTTGTTTCCTCTGTCGTGGGGAAGGTGGAAGAAAATGGTTGCAACTTCCATAATGGGGGAGGGAAATAACTTCCTAATCAGTCTGTCCACCTAACTAGTCGCTCACATAGAGTCACCATAAGACTTTGGGTGGGTTTTAGGAGTACTGGGAGAATCTGTGTCCTGTGGGATAAGGTGAATGGACAGTTTCAGTAGGCTTGCAGACTAAGAAATGTGAAATTACTGTTCAGCTAAGGGCTGGTCAAAGTATCAGTGGCTTATATGGAAATGAAATGTAAATGCAGTTTTGTACTTCAGAAAATAAAAAGTGTGAAATTGAATATTTAGTATTGAGTTAATCTTAAAAACAAAGTCAGAGTTATGTACTGGAAGGACTTGGATCTGCCCCATTCCTACTATTTTTCTATTTCTATTTTTCTATTTCTATTTCTATTCCTACTATTTTTCCATGTGTGAAATGAACACACATGACTGACTGGTATAGTAAGTGCTGGCAAATTACCTAGGAACCTTTTATGTATTTTTGGCTTCTTTCTTCCTGCCCCACGCTGCCATGATTCAAACCACATCCACTGTGAATTGCAAGGCAAGGTTTGTATAACCTAATGCGGTTTAAACGCAGCTGACAGCCAAACACCATGAAGCTGCTTGCTTACCCCCCACTGCTCTGGGGAATGGGGAATAAAATTGGAGGGCTAAAGGGGGACTTGTAGGTTGAGAAAAAACAGTTTAGTAATTAAAATAATAATAGCACTAATAAAAAGTACACATGAATAATGCACAGTGTGATTGCTCACACCAAGATCCTGAAACCGTAATCCAGGAAGCAAGAAAGAACCTCCTATTTCCTGACCAACCCTCCTCTATATATTGAGCATGATGTTGTATGATATGGAATATTTAATTCACCAGTTCGGGTCTAGTGCCCTGGCAGTGCTCCCTCCCAGCTTTTTGTATACCTGCTCACAGGCAGGACATGGAAGTTGGAAAGTCGTTGATCTTTTAGAAACAACTGAAAACATCAGTGAATCATCAACATTCTTCTCATTCCAAAGCACAGCACTATTCTAGCTACTAAGAAGAAAAATTAATTCTATCCCAGCCAAGGCCAGGACACCTTACCACACAAGTCTGTGGGTTTAAAATATTTGTAGCTTCAGGAGCTGATTAAACTGACAGTTTCAGATTGGTTCATTTCAGAGCTGATATTTTTTTTTCTTGACTATTAGAATTGTAGCCTGCTGTTCATTATCCTGTTCCCTGCTAAATTTTCATCCTGGTTTGCTCTGTGGCTTTGCACTGCTGTCTGCACAGTGTCTCTAAAATAAAGCAAATATGAAATCAGCAGCCAGTGGCAGCTAGCAGGAAGGCACTTGCAATTGCTGAGCACCTTTCAGTACTAAATGGAGTTAGGCAAATGTTTTATTGGCAAAGACTGCTCATGTTGTGTTCTTGCTTCTTCAGTTACAATTAATTTAGCAGGGGCTTAGTGTACCTGGTGGGTTTTATTTTGTCAGGTGTATCAAATACTGTATGCTAGGAAAGATATTTTGGTTTGTCGGAGGTGAACATCCAATACTTATCAGAGCTGACTTGTGATGTGGTTCACACTATCTGTGTATACAAATGGGAATCATCATTGTACCATAACTGTCTCTTAGACCCAGTGTTCAGTTTCCTCTGATGTCCCAAGAGTTTAAACTTCATGGAATGTCATATTTGTTTCTATGTGTGTATGCTTACATGTGAAATATGTATACATATGTAAAGAGATACATGCATGTTTTTAATATTGGTCTCCAGTTTTCTGTGTAGAAGAGGACAGGGAAAACTCTGACCTGTATTCAATAATTAATGAGCATAAATAATCAAGTAAATCTGTTAAAAACCGGTGAAACAATGGATTATTACAATACTTAAGAAATTGTTGAAAGATTTCCATGTGTATGTATGTTTTCAGAATGTTTTTAGCACCTGAGCATCCATGCCTATAGGAAGTGGGGAAATCCTTGCAATATGTTAATGGCATTGTGCTGCTTGTGTTCAGGAGCTGAGTGCAAAGCCTAAAGCACCCATTTTTCCCCTACCTTCTGCCTAGGAAATAGGGCCAGCAGTACAGTGGTTTCAGAACAGGGAAACTTGTTTTCTTATTGAGTGTTTTATGGTTTGTTTTTCCCCTCACTACATAATTACTCAGCTGAAGCTGGGGAATATGCTAGCAAATTCCCATTTAACTGACTCTTTATAGCCTTGAAGTATCTAAAAGGTTGTTGTTCAGTCTCTCCCCTATATTAATCCAAAATGTTCTCCTTCCTTCTTTGTCTGCTATGTTGACTGTGTTGGGATTTGGGTGCCTGCTACATGCCCCCCTGTTGGTTGCTTTGAGCAGTTTTGTTGAACCTCACATTTCCTTGTATAGTCAGATTTCAGTGTTTTGAAAGCCATGTGTCATGACAGCTAGTCATTTTAAAGATTACAGGCACATCTTGTAACTGGTCCATTTTTGGAAGAAAGAAAGAAAACAAACGTATTCTGTCAGTTCTGATCTGACTCAGTGTTTTCCATCACTGTTGGCAAAACTATGATAGCCACAGAAGAGAGAATATACTACTTAGCCTGTATCTGGAATATGAAACTAAGTACTTCTGGTGGGGAGATCCACTGTGGGAATCTCTAGGTATTCCCTGGTGTGCCATACCAGCTTATGGAAAAGAGTCTGTCTGCAGGTGGTGGTAAGTATAGTGAAGGTCTGGCAGTTAAAAGTGGTATTTGCCTGTTTTCCCATTTTCTTTTATGAACATTTTTTTAGGTTATGACTGTAATCATATGATCCTTTGCCTTTGCAATTTTTTAATCTTCAATAAAGTATTTGTAAATATAAACTCACAATATTTCTTTGTGATTATATGTTGTTACCATAAATTGTTGTGCTGATGCTGGTCAAGCCTGTGTGTGTAGATACCTGTCTTTTAACAGTGTTCACATAAAGTCTCGCTGGGTTTTGATAGAAATTGCTTGAATTTGTTCAGACTTTTTGTTATGGCTTAAAAGTCTAAATGTATGTATATCCATTCATGTTTTAGGAAGATATTAGTGGAACATACTGCTCTCTATGCCAGTTAGATTACTGTTTCTCAGTTTGCTCATGTGTTAAATGAGAATGATGATTGGTTTGTTCTGTGAGAAGGCTACATAAATTCTGCATAATTTCTTGTTTCCAGCTCACCATCTGAGGAGTTCCTGCAGTTTTTCATTTACAGATGAAGAAATAGAACTACGGATAAAATAGATTTCTTTGATTTTTTTTTTCTTCTAGGAAAGAAAGAAGAAGGAATAGTAAAAAAAGAAAAAAAAATTTTAAAAAAACCCTGGACCCAATTCTCCTTTTCCTTCATTATCTTACCCTGTGTGATACAAGTGACTTTTTGTCAGGTGACAATCTCTTACAGTTATACATTGTGTTAGCTCCTTCTGTTCATTATGTGAATAAAGTGATGAGTAATTATGGTTTACTGATGTGAGTAAGTAGAGTTTTAGAGGATTATGATAATGCAATGGTATAGCATATTCTAGATGAAAAGGCAAAGAATGAACCATGACTTTTTTTCCTCTGCTAAATTTTCACCTTGTAAAAGAGTGTTTCATTACATAATCCAGGCTAATTTCTTGAGAACAGATTGTGTTGGATCTGGCTTGGTCTGGTTGGAAAGGTGTGGAAAGCACTTAATTATGAGGAGGAGAGCAAAATTTTGAAAGTTGACATAAGCTCAGCCAGGCAGTAGTAAGCTCTAGACTCTTGAGCTCTTTACTGCATGGTCACAGAGCTTTTCTTCCTCCCATGTGGTGGACTTCAAAAATTCATTAGTGTCTCTTCAGGAGAAAATGGGAAATCCTATCAAAATTCCAGAAATACTGCTTCTTGAATTTTCCTGAATAAATTGAACAGGAGGGAGGAGGGAGATAAAATAGCTGCATGTGTCTATTTTATGTAGTCCTTGGCTCCTGAGATCAAAAGTCACCTCAAACTAGATGTCTCAATTGTCTTATCTGACAGTGTGACTTCTCTTGCTAGACAGTGGCATGGTAGAAATTTGTGTACCATGCTGGATGTTTACCTGTATGCTTGCATTCAAAGCGGGGCTGATTTTCTGGTTTTAACGTGTTAAAGGTGCCAGTTTCACTTAAGCTGGGGACAACAAACGTAAGATATGGTAGAAGCAAACCATCAAAAGTTTTAATTGATGCATTAATTATTCTCTCTGCTGTTTTGCTTATGTGAAAAGGAGAACAAAGGTGGATGCACAGTTTGCCCAGAATTGTGTAGGCAGACATGAGAAGGTTCTTAAGGATCACTCAAGGCTTCTTATATGTCAGTTTTCTTCCAGGGTTCCTCCTCTTATGGAGGAATCAACTAATATAACTACATATGTGTCATAATGTATTTATTCTTGTCAACAGGAATGTGCATGGTTTAGTAAAAACTATTCGGAAATTACTGCAAATTCAAGCTACTCAACTGGGAAAAGGTGGAGATGACGTTGTTCAGAATCTGTATGGAATCAGGTTAGTTTCATATTGATTTTATTTAGAATCCAGAATAACTTTTTGGCTGATCTCCAGAAAAAAATGTAGATTAAGTGTTGATACTGGCTTTCACTCTGTCCATTGTTTTGTTTTGTTGTTGTTTGGTTTGGTTTTTCTCTCTCTCTCTCTCTCTCTCTCTCTCTCTCTCTGCACTGTGCTGGTGATCAAGTACTGTCACAGGTTGCCCACAGAGGTGGTGGAATCTCCATCCTTGGAGATAACAAAACCTGACTGCATGTGATCCTGGGCAGCCTTCATTAGCTGACTCTGCTTGAGCACATGGGTTGTACTAGATGATCTGAGAAAGTCCCTTCCAACTTAGATGATTCTCTGATTTTATTTTTTTTTTTAATTGAAAATTTTAAGGACTTTTATAGTACAGAGATAAGATTGCCACCATAAGCTCAAAAGAGGCACTGGCAACATGAAGGCTGAGTGCAAATATATACTGGGACTTGTTCAAATGCAGTAGTTGGATGATTGATAATAGTTCTTTTAATAAGTCTTTTATTTTAAGACTGTGGACCACTTCTCTCTCACTTGTTTTTCCTTCTTTCTTTGTGTTATCAAAGTAATGTTCCTGCATGCTTTTACTGTTAAAGTGGTTGCCATCTAAAAGTAAATGGTTAAAGATGTATCCAGAGCTACTCATATAAAGCTTCTTGTCATGCAGTATTAGCCTTCCTAAGGGGACATCTTAGTGACTTCATCCAGCTCTTGAGAAACCACGAGTCAGTGCTGACATTAACAACTGCTGTTCTTTTCTGAAGAGGGTCTCAGCTTGGTAGATGTCATGAACATTTTCCAGGTTGGTTTTTATACAGTTAAGAAGTATCATTGTAGCAAGCTGTAGCTAGGCACTATTTGCAAGACAGGAATCATGTCTTAAGCGAAGTGAAATAGTGAAGAAAAGTGAAACAGACTTTGAAGTGCTGGATGTGCTTGCCTTCCTGAAATACTGTTTTTCTAGCTCTATCAGTTCTTTCTACAAAGTCCACATTCTTACAGAACAGAATTGAAAAAGTAAATAATGAAGGGTAGTAAGATGGAACTCTTTTGGAAACTCTCTCTTTAGTAGTAAACATATTTGAAATCTCCTGGTAGAAGAGACTAAACTAAAGCAACTTTATCCAATATTTGTGTGAAAAAGAGCATTGTAGAACGTGGCTGGAATAAGAAATATTCTCTCCTCAGGAGGGTGAAGAAAGATAATTACATCCCCACCATCCCACCTACCAAAAGAAAAATTGCTGATAGCATTAAAAGAAGCTGAAATTTGATCATTCAGAAGGGTTTAAAGTAAAGTAATAGAGAACTGAAAATAAGCAGCAGACTTAGACTTAGCCAGTACTTTTTTGTTTTGTTTTTTCTTTTGCTTTCAGTTAACTTTAATGAAGAGAAAAGTCAGATCGTTTGACTTAGTTTACTGTCTAGTAGGTCAAGGCCCTGTGATCTCACTTTTGATTTCTAGTGTACAGAAAGGTCTGTCTTGATTCAGTGACGTTACATAACCATATTTGTAGTTGTGTTCTATCAAGTGTTGTTGACTTTATTGCTGAAAGAAGTGTGTATGCAGTACACCGCTCACCAACAGTAACCTCCTATTACAGTGTTCATATATTATGCTGTTAATTATGCAGAAGTATTCCATATGGAAATCATTGGTGAAAAATCAAAAAGCCCTAGTTCTCAAGTAGTTCTCAAGTAGTTTGCTATTATCATCTCACTTGGGACATTGTAAGACCAGTATTACAGGGTAACAACTAAATTGGTTTAGACCAATGTTAATTTGGGGCAATAGAATTACTTTTATAACACTGTTTCTTGTAATGATGTAGTATCATGAACAGTTCCTGAAAAGAAATGGGAGAAAATAATGTCTTGCAGTTTTGGGAATTTTGTAGGGTTATGTTGTATTGGGTTTGATTGCAGTGGAATCAGCTTTCCCCATAGCAGCCCTCATAGTGCTGTGCTTTGTATTTGCAGCTAGAAGGGTGTTGATAACACACCAGTGTTTTGGCTACTACTGAGCAGTGCTGTCTCTGCAGCCCACTCCCACCCCTTCAAAGGCCAGTAAGGTGGCAAGACTTGGGGATGGGACATAGCCAGGACAGCTGACCCAAACTCACCAGAGGGATATTTCATACCATAATCATAGTATGAATCATAATCAGCAATAAAAGCTAAGGGAAAGGAGCCAGGGGAGAGAGGGACACTGATTAATAAGGCGTTCTGTCTTCCGAAGCAACTCCTATATGTGCTGAAGCCCTACTTCCCAGGAAGCAGCTGGACTTTGACTGCTGATGGGAAGTACAGAGTTTTCTTTTTTCCCCCTTTTTCCCCCTTTTTCCCCCTTTTTCCCCCTTTTTCCCCCATTGCCACATGGCCAGCCATTCACCTCCCTGCCCCATCAGTCCCGTTGCCCCCCTCAGTGAAATAGGGGAGGGACAAAAAAGAAGAAATTCATAGGTTGAATTAAAAAATTTGCCAATAGTAACAAAAAAACAACAGTAACAATAGTGAGTCCAAAACAGGTAAAGTCCAGCAGTAGCTCACTGAGCGAGGTGACAGGTTGCAGCCCGTCCCCCCACATCAGTGATCCAGCTGCACCAGAAAATCCTGCCATGATGCCCAGGAAACTGAAGATGGAGTGAGAGAGAGCTCAGTCCGCCTATATACTGAGCGTGGTGTCACATGATAGGGAATGCTCCAATAATCGATTGGGCCTGGCCCTCTAGATGGGCTCCCTCTTAGCCCAAGGGAAGTTAACTCTATCCTGGCCGAAACCATGACACCTCTGTTCCTACAGAAAGTCAGAAATGTTCCTTAGTAAGTTGGTAGAAGACTGTGTTATATATCACTGGGTTGAGGTTTCCTGTTTGTTTCTGTAAGCTAAGTACCACTGGTTTCTTTTGGGTTTTAGTGACTAATATTCAAATAGTGGATAAATACCAAAACAGTTATGCTGGGGTTTTTTAAAGAGTACGTGAAAAAAGTTATGTGTTTTTTTTTTTTTTTCAATTCACATATGGGATGGTCTGCACTTTTTGTTATGAAGTTAGGACCACCTGTAGCAGAGACAGTAGTCTGCAAGTTGGTTTCACTGTGGACTGCAATTTAGCATTTCCAGTGGATTTCTTATTTCATCTGCCATGAAGTTGTAGTTTTGCTATGCATATTAATATAGATGTCCAGTAATGGAAAATAGAGTGAGGGGGTGAGGAAGAGGGATTTTTGAGGAGCACTTGTCAGCATTCTTGGTGCAAGAGGGTTATACCATGCATGTATGGATGGGCTATACATTTTTTGCTGAAAGCTATTAACATTTTTAATTAACTTGTCTAAAATTCCTGGAGAGCTGCCAACTTTCTGACAACAAAATTCAGAGCAGATAGAAAAAGGCTTTAAAAATGTGTATTTTATGGAGTAAAGTGCTCTTCCATCTTTATGAAAGGGCCAGTGTCACAGCTGCATATGCAGAAAAGTATGTTGACTGCAGACTTGTTTCCTCATACAGAAAAAGCAATCTGCCACTGAATTTGTGCTCCAAATCAGATTGGAGTTCTCTTGTGTGCAGACATGTAACAAAAAAGGTTGAGATGACCTGAAGGTTAAGAATAATTTTTGTTTCATTGTTACCCTTCACATAAGATAAATTTTGTTTCCCTAGACAGGTGTTTACAGGCGGATAGCTGCTGTGTCTGCTTGTATCCTGAACCCACTGGCAATAATTTAGGGTAGTAGCACTGTAATGTCATTTAAAGATGTGCATTTTACAGTGCTTTGGTAGCAATTCTTAGTGTTGACAATAAATTCCATCTACACACTTTTGTTTTCCTACCACTTAATAGCATCAAATGGAACCTTTTCGGGCTGCACATTTTGGGGTTTTTTTATTAATCACTGTTCACTCTGGAGCTTAGCTGATTTCTTTCATAATCAAGTTCAGTGCAGTTGTATTAGTTTCAGAACACAAAATCTGTCATAAAAGCCTTACTTTTTTTCTGGATAGTAAGCCATTATAATGTTAGATTTGATGTGTCACATATGCTGAGTTGATGAAGGTTCCACTGACTTGTCATAGCAGTACTTAGATGACTGGAGACATATTATTCTCATTAGGAAAGGTAATTACCTCTTAAAATGACAAAGGTATTGAAATAAGCAGCTGCTGTAACTCTGTGTCTGTACGGGGCTATGTACATTCAAGGTCCTGGCATTGTATGTGAACAGTATTTGTAGGTTGCTGCCTGATCCTGTCTGTGTTCTTGTTGTATTCAAGAGCTAGGCAACAAGTTTTTTGCCTCTTGCAAGTTGTCATTTTGGGAAGTTGCAATGATGAAATAACCTTAGCCTTTCTAGTCTTTGTATATAGATTGTAAAAGACTGTAATTTTAGTAAATTACAGAATCAAGGAAGGTGGACATATGAATACCATGTAAGTTAACAAATTTTGGAGAAATGAATGTGGGAGGTGCCAGGCAATGAAGGCCAGACCTGTAATACATGGATGCTTTGTGACATCAACCAGTTTTCTGAAAATCCCCATGTCTTCCAAGTTATATATTTGCCTGAACAGAAACATGCCTCTTTGGAAGAAAAATTTTTTGAGGAGGAAAAGGAAAATGCAGTGTAAAAAACAAAAAAGCAAAACAAACCACAAAAAACCTGTCTTCTGAGCCTGATAAATTGTTCCAGTAACTGATTCTTCCTCCGTGAAAATGTGTTCTCTTTTTTTCAGTCTGAATTTACCAGTTTTAGTTACCAACCTCTGATCTTTTTATGCTAGCATGATGTTTCTTGTATATTTCTGTTCTCAATTAAGTTATTCAGGCTGCAATGACAGTATCCCTTAATCTAATCCTTGTTAGCTTGTGCTTACACAAATGTGTTTTTCTAAGCCTTCATGAGACAGCCATGAGAATAATTAAACCTCCAGATATTAAAAATCTGACTTGAAAGATGGGCACTGGAATAGGAGCATAACCTGTAGATTGAGGGAAATGGTTACGCTTTTTCCCTGTACTTACCAGATGGTATGTGGAGTATGTGTCCTGTTTTGGAGCACCCAGTACAAGAAAGAAGTGATCAAGTGGAGCAAGTGTAGTGGAGGGCCTGGAATGGTCATAGAGCTGCAGCACATGCTGTTTGCTGTGGTAATTAGGCATATTTAAGTTGGAGAGGACTACTTGGAGGGGACCTAAAAGCAGCCCTCCCAAGAATATATAGAATAGAATAGACTGTTTCAGTTGGAAGAGACCTACAACAATCTGTCCAACGGCCTGACTATTTCAGGGCTGACCAAGTTAAAGCATATTATTAAGGGCATTATCAAATGCCTCTTTTAAACACTCACAGGCATGAGCCATCAACCACCTCTCTAGGAAGCCTGTTCTGGTGTAATATTTAAAAATACTCCCAAAGAAATGTTTCTTAATGTCAAGTCTGAACCTCACCTAATGCAGCTTTGAGCTGTTCCCATGCATCCTGTTGCTGGATCCCAGGGAGAAGAGACCAGCACCACCTCCTCCACCTCCTCTCCTCAGGAAGCTGTAGAGGGCAGTGATGCATTATTTCTCCAAACTAGATGAACCTAGAGTCCTCAGCCTCTCTTTACAGAACGTTCACTTCCAGCCCCTTTGTTGCCCTCCTCTGGATGCATTCAAGGACCTTCAGATCATTCTTAAGTTGTGGGGCCCAAAACTACACAAAGTGCCTCAAGCTGAGGCCACACCAATGCTGAATACAGTGGGAGAATCAGCTCTTTTGACTGTCTGGTTATACTGTGTTTGATGCAGCCCAGGATGCAGTTTGCCCTCTTGGCTGCCAGGGCACAGTGCTGGCTCATGTTGAGCTTCTAGTCAACCAGCAACCCCAGCTCCCTTTCTGGAGGGCTGTGCTGTAGCCATTCCTCTCCCAATTTATACTTGTACCCAGTGTTCATCCTAGGTGCCAAGTCTGACATTTCAACTTGTTAAATATCATTCCACTAGTCATAGCCCTGTGCTCCAATCTACCCTTTATCCCAGCTGAAACCAGAACAGTCCTGCAAGGCCTCCTCTTGTCCTTAAGAGAGTGAACAGCACCTCCCAGTATGGTATCATCAGCGGTCTTGCAAGTCAATTCCTGCCTCCAGATCATTGATATTGAACAGAACTGACCCTAGAATAGAGCCCGGAGGAGCACCACTGGTCACCAGAGAGATGTAACCTCATTCACTACAACCCTTTGATCTCTGCCCTTCAGCCAGTTCTTCACCCAGTGCACTGTGAACCCATTCATCCCACAGTTGGACTACTTGTCCAAAATAGTGCTGTGAGGGACAGTATCAAAAGCCTTACTAAAATCCAGAAAAACTATATCCACTCCCTTCCCTTTTTCCATTAGGTGGGTGATGGTATTATAGAAGGGTATCAGATTACTTAAACAGGATTTTTCCTTTGTAAACCCATGTTGACTGTGCCTGATGAGTACATTATTCTTTAAATGCTTTTCAGAAGTTACCAGTATAATCTTACCCATAATTTTTCCAGAAGTTGAGATTAGACTAACAGGTCTGTAGTTTCCTTTGTTTTCCCTCCTGTCCTTGTTGTAGATTGGAATAACACTGGCTAGCTTCCAGTCACCAGGAGCCTCTCCAGACTCCCAAGACCTTTGGTAGGTGAAGAAGAAAGCTTACTGAGAAGTACAATGGTTGGTGAGCATAAGTTTAAAGCCAGGAGTTTCTGACTGCATATAAGGAAAAAGGTTTCAGTATGAGCACTGGAGTATGTTGCATAGAGAGCTGAGGTAGAATTTCTCTACACTGAATACAATATTGAAGTAAGGTGGCACCTGCGACCCTTGGAATTGTCCCAGTCATAGCATAATAAAAAAACTGCTTTAGGTCTTGGACTCTCTGCTCCTCCAGGTTTTTAAAACAACAATAACAAACCAAACCAAATACCATTATAGTTAAGGAAGCCGTTTAAAAAGGATTACTACACTTACTCAGTGTTGTAAGATTAACAGTCTATCAGGAAAACTAATATTTTTTTCACTGTAGTGTTCCATATCTGTTATCCTTTAAGTGAGGTAGCTCACATGCATGAAAGTCGTTTGGCGTCTAAACACATGCAGGAAGCCTTCATGTTATGTTAAAGATGTGTGTATGGTGTGTGTGCTGTCCTCCTTTATTTTATTTTTTTAAAATTCTTTCTTATTGTTTTATTTAAAAAGAATGGTAAGTGTCTGAAAATGAGGCAGTCTCTCTTGAGATGTACTACTTCAGTTGGTGGGTCTCAGGTCATCCAGTGCTGTATAGGTAAAACTGACTGGAAGTCTCTTGGGTGTGTAGCACAGATTTGTTGGACATGTGAACAAGAAAGATGGTTAGCCAAACTGAAGGTGGTGGTCTGCATCATCTGCAGTTCCTAGATTTATGCTGTCCCTCTCTGTGGCTATCAGCCTTGTGTGGTGTGGAGCATTTTTTGCCTTGCCATTTCTTTGAATTGCCCTACTCTCTCAAATGTTTGGCAGATCTGTGGGAATCAGTAAGTGTTCTTCCAGCTTGGAAGTATCTGATTGTCTGCTGTTAAACTGTTGGTATCCCAGAGAAGAACCTACA
The DNA here is from genome assembly GCF_003259725.1 of Athene cunicularia. NCBI lineage: Eukaryota > Metazoa > Chordata > Aves > Strigiformes > Strigidae > Athene > Athene cunicularia. Next base: position 20,648,285 of record NW_020799143.1, on the reverse strand, counting down.
CTACTATGCTTGTAATTGGCTGAAGCAGGAAAGGAAACTGGGGGAAATAAGGACGCTTAGCAGTCAGGTGGGAATAAGGGGGCCAGCGACACCAGGGACAGTGGGTAAATTCCATGAGGAGGTGATGGAGATAACTGATGAACCTGCCTTCACATCACCAATTCTTTCTGATTTCCCATCTCCAGGAAATTCAATGTTCAGACTCTCAAATTCTGTTTTTCTTTCTTATGCTAATTTACTCTAGTCAAATGACTGGTTTTGCTTCTGACAGGATGACAGAATACATACTTCATGCTCCCCTCTTGCCCAGCGTTTTGTCAACCTGCAACTGAACTGACGTAGTTACTGGTGTGAGCGTTACACTGATGCGAGCACTACACAGTGCCATAGATGGCTCCACTCATTGACTTTGAAGGTGGGGATGGTGTTGATGGTAGATTCCTTTGAGAACAGTTGACTACTACCCCTCAGTGACCTTTTCAAAAGCAACCATTGTCAGAGGGCTGGCAGTAAAGTGGAGGTCTCTACTCATGTGGTATTGCCTGCCTTTGTCCTTTCCTGCTTGTTTCACCACCTGAAAAAAACCAAAGAAAAGTAAGTAAGTTGGGAGCAGATTTAAATTAGTAAGTGGGCTGGTGGTTACCTTGATTGGTCTGAGGTGCTGAAGATTTGTACCCCTCATCCTCTTACTACACTTCCTGATAAAAGGAGTCCCTCCCCATCTTTCCTGTAGGCCCCGTTTAATTACTGGAAGGCTGATATAAGGTCTCTCCTTCCATCTCTCCTTCCCCCTTTCTTCTCTCTTCCCCCCTCCCTCTCTCCTCTTCTCTTGGATGAATAACCTCAACTCTCTCACACTGTCCTCACAAGAGATGTGCTTCAGCCCTCTGATTATCTTAATGGCCTCCTCTGGACCCGTTCAAGCAGGTCTGTGTCCTCATGTTGGGGGCCCCAGAGCTGGACACAGTGGTCCAGCTGAGGTCTCAAAAAAGTGGAGTAGAGGAGAATCCCCTGCCTCAACCTGCTGGCCACAATTCTCTTGATGTAGCCCAGAATACAGTTGGCTTTCTGGACTGTGAGTACACACTGCTGGCTCATACTCAGTTTTCCATCTGCTAATAATACCCCAAGGTCCTTCTCTGCAGGGCTGCTTTCAATCTGCACATCACCCTGCCTGTGTATGTGTGTGATAATACCAGGTAATACCAGAGGTTTAAATTATCTTATTTCTATAGCTGCTTTAAATTTGGAGATAGTTATTTTGCACACTCACTTTCTGCATTATAGATCCAGATGTGATTTCTTTGTATTACAGGAACACTCCTCATCCATTACTCAGTGTCCTTGAAAACAGACCTGATTGCTGGCCAGTTATACTTCAGCAGATAACAGTATTTTTCCATCAATGTCCAGAGAGGTAAATGAATGAATAATTTAAAAATAGCAGATGTAGATAACTTAATCCTATCAATATAACTTTTTAAATTGAAGGCAGATGAAATGAAAAATAAAAATTCTGTCTTTTCAAGAAAAATGATAAAATTTAGTGACACAATTTAAAGGTTAGAAATAAAATATTAATAAAATACTAAAATAATGCATCAGAATTTAAAATATTTTTTTTCTTAACTCTTTTATGCTGTTGTAATTTTTATGGATATGGAAAATTAAGTGCAAAATAGATAGTGCCTTTGGAATTTTTTTTTTTTAAATAAGCAATTTTGATTATTTGCTTTGTCAAGATTTTGGCTGCTTTGTCAAAAAGGTGACTAGTATGCAGGTATAACTCATCTATACAAAATGGTGAGATCATAAAAGAAAAGCATAGATGATTATAACTTGCAGTAAAGGATGATGTCTCTAAAAATGATATATGCTTCTTTTTTTTTAAAAAGAAAGGAAAAAAATCATTGGCACAGTCTTATTATAAAATATCTTTAACAATGACCAAATATCCAAGCTGCTCACAGTTTCAACATTTCTTCATGCTTACCTCCAAGGAACTTGTCCAATAAAACTCCAGTGTAAGATATCACATGCTGTAGCAGCCTTAAAGCCAGATATTTTCAGTGGTTTTACACCTATATGTATGATTTTAAGATAAAACTATCTTCTGTCTTCTCTTCCAGAATACTCATACAAATCCAATAAAGTAGTAGTACGGTGAATTTGACTTCTGTATTCTGTTGCTATGAGTAAACAAATAAGTTCTTTAATCTCTTAAATTTCTAGTGGGTCTAGACTACATGATCATCAGTAAGACTGTCAAGCAAAAGTGTATTTTGTTCAATTGATCAGAGTATTTTTAAAACGCTGTTTGCCGACTTGTTCCTCCGCTCAGCTGCTAAATCTGGGATTCATGAAGAGTTCTGTCAGATGTCTGAAAGGGAGAACGAGCTGGATTTTTTGCTGGTGGCTTGTTTTGAATTAAAGCAGGAGATTTAGTTTGCTGGAAAGGAAAATGTCTTAAACTTCCTTTGCTGCTTCTTGTGCAAAGGTTTCTGTGGAATAAGGTTCTAGACTGAGAATATAGAATCATATTGGTTGGAAAAGAGCTGTAAGAACACAAGGTCCAACCATTAACGTAACACTACCAAGTCCATCACTAAGCCATGTCCCTAAGTGATGTGAACAAATTTCACACAATGCTGATGTAGATCTATTACTGAATTCTTTGTAAAGCTCTGCATCAGGGCTGAGTCTAGTTTAAAACTGACTTGTAATTTTGATTATGTGTATATTTGTTAATGTATTGATCATTAGCTTTATTTGATTGTTTTAGTAATGTCAAGAACAGCTCGTATTCCTAACATGGTGAAGACAAAAGAATTGTTCTGTGATAAATTTTTTACTGGGAATCTATCTTGGTTAAAGCAGTTCCTGTTTCATTTAATTGTTTAAGATCACTGGGGAAAAACTGGCAAGGAGTGGATGGCTCTTTTTTTTAGTTTTAATAATAATTTATTAAAAGTATTATTAGTAGTTATTATTACTATTTAATAGTAATAATAAATTACTTTTATGTGTTTTAAAAAGACATTTCTAAATAGTCTTATCCAGATGATACTTCAGAATGGCACAGTGGTGTCTCATGATGTTCAGCAAGGAAAATAATTTTCTTGAATTGATGAGAAACAAGAAAAGAATAAAAGAAACAAAAAAAGAATAAAATTAGGAGTGTCATAATATGCGAGTACATACTAAGTAGTATTCATTTTAAAATATTGAGTCTTTTCACAGTTGCACTTTATCCTTAAATATTGAGTCTTTTCACAACTGCACTTCATTGTATGGTACTATGTAAGGTCTCATGACAGTACTTTGTGCTAATGGGTCAAAGGTTTTTTTTTGTAAGATTTAGTAATGGCTTTCATAACACCTTTCTGTTAATTGCATCCTGTAGATTATTTCAGGGAATGTTACATTATTTGGGTTTTCCTTGTTTGTTAAGTTTTCAGTAGAAAGCAGTCTTGACAAACTTACTTCTTGAACTGCAGGGCACAGAGTTCATGCGTTGCCATAATGACTCCGTTTCTAAGATACCTGTACTGCGAACCATCTCAGTTACGGGAATATGCTGAACTGCGAATGGGTTTACTTAAGATTTTACTTCAGCCTCATGGTCCGAAGGACAGAGAAGCACCCTCCGTGCTGGAATGCCGAATTGTTCAACTTCTGTGTGATTTTATTCCACACCTTCAGGTACAGTTGTTGTCTGACCCCTCCTTTTACAAATAAATGCTATCACCACAATGGTAGTATTATTACTGCCTTTCAAGCATGCAAATATAGCATTGTCTTTCATTTCCTATAGACCTGATTTGTTAGCAGTACAGAAATCTAACTGGCTATTTCTGGTAGAAAGTAAAACTTTTAATTGTTCAAATCTGATAGCCCTGGTAAGGTATAAACTGAAGCAGGTTTACCGAGATTATTTGCTGCTAGTTGCTTCAGTGAACTTGTAGGGATACCCATGAGAGAGAGAATGTTGTTAAATTTTAAGATACTTGTCAAAAACATGCAATTTTTAACGTAACATGGATAATATGAAAATGAAACAAACTATATGAGAAGGATGATTTAAATACTTACAGATATTCCTTTCTCACTCTTTGTAACAGAGGGATTAGTAGTTCTGAAGACAAAACTTAATCCCTCTGAAATATGCTGAAGTTTTTAAATGTATTTTTAAATTGCACAGTGATACTTGCTAGGAGCTAGGGATTTAAACTTTCTGTTCCATTTGGTTAGAGGTCTAGGGTGTTGGTTAAGGTTATTAGCTCTGCTTTGCCTCATGTTTTACTGTAACGTTGGTTAAGCTTATTTTTTTGTACCTATGTACCTTTTCCTTACTGCTTAATATTAGAGTAACATCTTCAGGTTCAAGTATATTCAGTCAGACATGAGGTGCTATGGTATTACTGCCATAGAAAGAGAGGTTGATAATATTGATAATGTAAAGCCAAATAGGCTTGATATGAGGATATCTGGTAGCATCTTCCTCCTGAGGAATTTTACTAGTAAAGTCTACTTTCTACTGGTAGCTACTTTTCACGGTCTTTTGGACAAATAATAACTTACATTATACACGTTTGTCTCGATTCAGGACTGCTCTTTGTGATGACAGATACATGCTGACTTTTTCTAGTCATAGGGACATTTCTGATTTTGTTTGAGTTCTACCTGAACTTCAGTATCATGTTGTGTCCTGAATGTATGACCAAGCTTCCGAGTGGGTGACATTTAGCCCTAACAATGGTACTGAGGAAGACTTACAAAATTAGTTATGAACGTTTCTTTCCTTCATGCTTGTTGGCACTTTTTTTAAAACTAGAAATGTGTTCCAATTTTTTAAACTCAGTTTAATATTTGAATGTTTTTGTCTTGACTGAGATACAACTTTCACAATAGAAAAGGAAATAGTCATTCAAGAAGCCTGTTTGATGGACTGGTTTATAACTTGTCATTCCTTCTCATTCTGTTTCTGATTCTCAGGTTCTTCTTATCCTTCCTTTAAGCTCAGCCTTATTTAATCCTCTGAATCCGCTGAAATGCTTCCTAGTCATTTTGTCTGCCAGTTCAACCAAACTGTCAAAAGTACAGCTGACTTTCCTGCTGAAAAATCCAGTGGACATGAGGCTTGTGATTAGAGCAGATTATTCATAGAATTTGTTCCAAGGAACTTAAAATCAGGATGTTATAATTAATGCTGGCTCCAGAGTTTGTATCCGAACAGCTGGGTTTATATGGAACTAGAATTTTCAAGAGCGGAAATGCTTTCATATAACAGATCAGGATTTTGAGGCAACCTGCTTCTTGAAACCTCTTTACTTGGCTTCCAAATATGGAGATACTGCTTTTGGGTAGCACAGTTCAGCTTTTAATTTTTGTAGTGGGTAGATTATGTGGTGCTCTAGAAGCAGATAACACCACTGTCTCTCTTTTGAGACATATGTTAAAATCTTGGTTACATTACAGAGGAAACATCATAGGGCAAGAATAGTTACCTGGACATTTACCTGCTATGTGAAATCCCCACACAATTTGTTTTATGTTTCTGAGACAACCCTGAGAGTTTCATTAATTTGCTGTTGCTTTTGAGGAAAAGAGATTTTTCTTATCAGCTGCCAAGAAATCTTTTTATTCTCTCATGTTTCTAATTTTGATTCAAAACATTAAATAGCAGTTCATCTCTTGTTTTTTCAGGGAAGCTGGATGAGAGTTTCCTCGGTTTAGTTTATAAATGTTTCTTCAATGTCTTAGTAATATTTGAAATGGAAAAATTGTAGAGCTGAAGAACTAATTCTAAACTTGGAGAATTCTGTGTAGATAAGAAAGGGAAACTAAACCAGAATGTGTTTTGTTTTTGTTTTGTTTTTTAATTACCTCTTTATAGCTTAAAGACTTACCACAAGTTACAGAAGCCTTGTTTTTTCTGCAAGAGTTATTCCTCAGCCTACTGCGCTATCCTGTATTTTGGAAAGTTCAGTTATCCCAGTTTTGTCTGCAACTATTATGTTTCTGTGAAACATGTTTAAATGTAACGGGAGAATGCTCATCTTTGATCTCCTTAATAGAGGACAACTATGAGCTCTTAAAAGAGGTAAGAGTTCATGGGAAAAAAAAGTTGTATTAAAATTAAACAATGTCATGTTTTAGAGATGTTGATTCATGGCATTCATTTGCAAGTGACCAGTGTTGTTTCAAATCTTCTGATATTTTTCATCTTGGTTGAAGACCTTCAGAAGGCAAAAACTTAACTGGTTCTGTGTATACCAGTTAACCTTTTACCATGGGAATTGGTTTATACTGAGCTAAAATGTTTAAAACAAAGTAGCAAATTAAAATGTTGTAGTTATTCGTTAAAATACTGGTTTTATACTTCATATTCTTCACTGCATGTACTGTGTTGCTGTGTGTGCACTCACTATATTTCATGAAGAAACTCCTTACAGTTTCGGTTGTTACCCATTTGTACTTTTTAATGTCTTTGAAAAAACAAGAAAACTTGAGCCTCTTTCTTTTTTTGCCTGTAGGTATTTCCTGTGGAACAGTCTGTAATCGGGCTAGCGCTTCTACTCCTACAAACACCTGAAAGTCAGCAGAAATCTGTCTTGAGTCTAGGTAAAGCTGCTCTTGTTAAAGAGGAATCCACACTCTAAAGACTGTGTCTTTATTTCTTCATATTTATGAAACAAGTTCTCCATTCCCCTGAAGTTGGATTAGGTGGTGAAATGGTTTTTGTAAGCACAATTTTTCCTAAATTTAAAAAGTAACATCTGATCTAATGTCAATGAAGATAAATTACCCTGCTAACACTGCTACTTTGTCCATGGATGTTACTGTATTCCAAGCTCCCTACTATCTTGGACCTTATCTGTTTCTTTCTGAGTCAACAACAGTATATTCTCAGCTGAGATTGATGCATCCTGAATAGTTTCTTTTGACAGATCTTGACAGTCATCGCAGTGTTTGGCTGAGCTTTTGACTTAGTAGTTTTGATTAGTGGAGTTACTCCAGTGAAAATGAAGGACTATGCTACATTCCATTATTGTATTTCTTGCTGCCATCAGGTACTTTGCTATAAACAACAGAAATATATGAGTGTCTGAAAAAAGTTGGAATGTTACCAAAGATCTTTTGCACTTTAACTCTCGTATGCATGTACTGTGATTCTGGGGACTGTTGCTTTGCTTGACCAGACTGTTACCTAGAAATGTTTGTGATATGGTTAAAAATACAAATTATATTCCTTCTTTTTCCCATATGTGATCTTTGTTTTTTCCCACTTTGTCTTAAATAGTGTACAAGCTTCTGTCCTGTTCAGAAACCCAGAACATCTCAACCACAGCCCTTACTTTAGTGATGCCTGTGCTGCAGATCTTATGTTCTACAACAGTTGGGGACTGCTTATCAGAGGATGATTCTGGAACTACCAGGCAGCAGCTGGCTGTAAATCTTTTGGAAATATTACAGGGAGAAGGTGTGAAGGAAAAAAAGGCATTGGTAAAGTTACAAGGTTTTTTTTTCTTTCTCTTGGGGCAGGTAGGAGATGTATTTAACATTTTTTCTGCATTATGCTTAGGTGCTTGGGAAAGACTCTACATGTGTGAGCTTCTTTGTGTAATACTTTGTATGGAAATGCTCAAAAACATGTATTGTCCATAAAACTAGACTACTGGTAAAGTGGAAGTGTATGCTAGATAGTGTTTTACTTAGGAGATGAGATTTTTTTACTTTTAGAGACTGTACAGATTAAAGAATCCACTTATTAATCAAGGACTAGAGTAGAAAACAAGGTTATGTATGCTTGCTTTGTCTCTTTCAGATTTGGTTATTCTGCTCATCTGTATCCTTTTCCTTACCATCATAAGTGACAGCTACTGTTATTTATCCTTCGGCTGAAGAGAGGGTTATGGAGGACATAAGTGTCACTTATCAAATTCCAGCTTGTTATCGTGGATATTTTTATCAGTGCTGTTGTGGTTTTGTTTTTATTTATTTGCTTATGTTCCACCTAACTGCCCTCCACCCATTTGTCCCATCTCTTCTGAGAACAGGTGACAGAAAATCTCTTTGATTAAGATGTGCTTAGTACTGTGGAAGCTAAGCTCCATTTCTGCTTTACACCCTTGTTACATGGTGTCAGGAGGGTGGTGATGTGACAAATTGGAGGCAGGAAAAGATGCCAATTCTGAGTTCTGCTGTGTCTCCTTGTCATGTAATCCCTCTCCAACTTCATCTTCCATTTCCACAAATCTTAAGAGGCAAGCCTATTTCACAGAATCATCTAGGTTGGAAGGGACCCTGGAGATCATCTAGTCCAACCGTTCTCCTAGCACAGTTCCCTTCTACAGCATATCCTTAAGCTCCAAGTTGACACCACTCGTGAACACCTCCAGGGATGGGGACTCTACCACCTCCCTGGGCAGCCCATTCCAACGCCTAACAACCCCTTCTGTAAAGAAATGCTTCCTAATATCTAGTCTGAACTTCCCCTGGTGCAACTTGAGGCCATTCCCCTCTTGTCCTGTTGCTTTCTACTAGGCTAAAGAGGCTCAAACCCAGCTCTCTGCACCCTCCTTTCAGGTAGTTGTAGAGGGTGATGAGGTCTCCCCTCAGCCTCCTCCAGATTAAACAACCCCAGTTCCCTCAGCCACTCCTCATAGGACATGTGTTCCAGACCCTTGAGCAGCTTTGTAGCCCTTCTCTGGACATGTTCGAGTAACTCTGTGTCCTTTTTGTAGTGAGGGGTCCAAAACTGAACTCAGGAAGCAAGGTGGGCCCTCACCAGTGCCAGTAGAGGGGTAAGATCCTTTCCCTGTCCCTGCTGGCCACACTAATCCTGATACAAACCAGGATGCCATTGGCCTTCTTGGCCACCTGGGCACACTGCTGGCTCCTGTTCAGCCAGCTGTCAATCAGCTCCCCCAGGTCCCTCTCTGACTGGCAGCTCTCCAGCCACTCCTCCCCAAGCCTGTAGCACTGCTGGGGGTTGTTGTGGCCCAAGGGCAGCCCCCGGCATTTGCCCTTATGGAAACTCCTCCAGTTGGCCTCAGCCCATGGCTCCAGCCTGTCCAGGTCTCTCTGCAGAGCCTCCCTACCCTCGAGCAGATCAACACTCCCACCCAACTTGGGGTCATCTGCAAACTGACTGAGGGTGCACTCGATCCCCTCGTCTAGATCATCAATAAAGATGTTAAACAGGAGTGGCCCCAACGCCGAGCCCTGGGGGACACTACTCGTGACCGGCCGCCAACTGGATTTAACTCTGTTTACCACAACTCTCTGGGCCCGGTCATCCGGCCAGTTTTTTACCCAGCGAAGTGTGCCAGATTGTCCAAGCTGTGAGCAGCCATTTTTGCCAGAAGAATGCTGTGGGAAACGGTGTCAAAAGCCTTGCTAAAGTCAAGGTAAACAACATCCGCAGCCTTTCCCTCATCCAATAAGCAGTCTGCTCTGTCATAGAAGGAGATGAGGTTTGTCAAGCAGGACCTGCCTTTCATAAACCCATGCTGACTGGGCCTGAGCATCTGGTTGTCCTGCATGTGTTGCATGATGGTATTTAGGATGAGCTGCTCCATCAGCTTCCCAGGCACTGAAGTTAAGCTGACAGGCCTGTAATTTCCCGGATCATCCTTCTGACCCTTCTTATAGATGGATGTCACATTGGCCAATTTCCAATCAATTGAGACCTCCCTGGTCAGCCAGGACTGCTGGTAAATGATAGAAAGTGGTCTGGTGAGCACCCCAGCCAGCTCCTTCAGCCCTTCTCAGGTGTCTGTGTGATGCAGTAGGTCACTGACTGTCTCCTTCTGGATTGCAGGGGTGTCGTTCTCCCAGTCTCTGTGTTCTGGCTGTGGAGGCTGGATTTCATCAATACAGCTAACCTTGTTACTAAAGACAGAGGCAAAGAAAGCATTAAGCGCCTCAGCCTTCTCTACATCACTTGTTACCAAATTTCCTCCTGCATCTAGCAGGGGATGGAGACTCTCCCTGGACTTTCTTTTGCTACTGACATACTTATAGAAACTTTTCTTATTATCCTTGATTGCAGAGGCCAGATTAATTTCCAGTTGGGCTTTAGCCCTTCTGATTTCCACCCTGCATAGCCTCACAGCCTCTCTGTAATCACTGTGTGTGGCTAGCCCCTTCTTCCAAAGGCTGTCAACTCTCATTTTCTCCCTGAGTTGCAGCCAAAGCTCCCTGTTCAGCCAGGGTGGTCTTCTTTGGCATTGGCTTCTCTTAGAGCACCTGGGGACCGCCTGCTCCTGAGCCATTAACACTTCCTTCTTAAAGAGTGCCCAGCCTTCCTGGACCCCTGTACCCTTCAGGAGAGTTTCCAAGGGGATCCTTTCAAGCAGGTGCCTAAACAAGACAAAGTCAGCCCTTCTGACGTCCAGGATGTCAGTCCTGCTTAGCTCTCTCCTGACCTCTCTAAGAATAGAGAACTCTATTATTTCATGATCGCTGTGCCCTAGTCGACCTCCAACCTCCACGTCGTCCACCAGCCCTTCTCTGTTCACAAAGAGGAGATCCAGCAGGGCACCTTCTCTGGTCGGTTTACTCACCAGTTGCATCAGGAAGTTGTCTCCCACGCATTCTAGGAGTCTCCGGGACTGATCTAGTTCTGCCGTGTTGTATTTCCAGCAGATGTCTGGGAAGTTAAAGTTGCCCACAAGAACAAGGGCAAGCGATCATGAGATTACACCTAAGTGCCTATAAAATATCTTGTCCGCCTCTCTGTCCTGGTTGGGTGGCCTATAGTAGACTCCTCCTATAACATCTGCCCCGTTGGCCTTCCCCCTGTTCTAATGCAAAGACACTCCACCCTGTCTTCACAACACCTGTGCTCGAAGCAATCATAACAGTCCTTAACATACAGCGCCACCCTACCACCTCTCCTTCCCTGTCTGTCCCTCCTAAAGAGCTTGTACCCATCAACTGGCACACTCCAGTCATGGGAGACATCCCATCATGTTTCTGTAATAGCAACATCGTAATTTTCCTGTTTCATCACAGCTACAGGCTCCTCCTGTTTGTTACCCATGCTGTGTGCATTGGAATACATGCACTTCAGATGGGCTGATGTTTTGCCCTTTTCCCCCTTCAAATCAAATGTCAGTGAGCCCAGCTAACCTGCCCCAAGATCCCCTTCCCTCTCCGGGACAGGTGCATCCCGTCTGTTGTCAAAAGATCAGGTGCCCTGTATACAAACCCATGATTGAAGAATCCAAAGCCCTGATGGTAACACCAGTCTTGGAGCCACCCATTCATCTGTTGAATTCTCCTGTAATCTTCCTCATCTATCCCCCCAACCAAAGGGATGGAGGAGAACACAGTTTGTGCCCCCAACCCCTTAAGCAGTTTTCCCAAGGACCAGAAGTCTCTCTTCATTGCTTTAGGCCTTCTCCTGGTGATGTCATCACTACCTACCTGAAAAACCAGGAGAGGGTAGTAATCCTTCAGTCTCACTAGGTTAGGGAGTGTTTCTGTGAGGTCCTTGATGCGGGCCCCAGGGAGGCAGCAGACTTCTCTATGAAGCGGGTCTGGTCTGCGTATGGGGCCTTCAACACCCCTTAGAGTGGAGTCACCCACTACAGTGACTCTTCTGGGGTTCTTTTCAGAGCTGGTTTTAATATCTGGTCTGAAGTGACCTGGCCTCGGTGGACCTTGGTCTTCTTCGTTTGTCTCATTTTCTTCCTCCTTCTCTTCTTTGTTCAAAAGTTCTAGGGCCCCAAATCTATTGTGAAGGGGCACCATGGAGGGTGAGGGAGGTGGGGAGAGGATTTTCCTGCTTCCCCGAGCAGGGACCTGTTTCCAGCTCCCTCATCTCTTAGGGCCCCTCCTTCTGCCTGATAGCAAGAGGATGAGCGATTACCTGCATCATGTGGAACTTCCATTAGCTCCTTTTGCTTCAGGGGTTCGAGGGTGTTACTCCACCAGTCAATTTCCCTTTCACACTCCCTAATACTTCTTAATCTCTCAACCTCTTCTTTGAGTTCTGCAGAGCAGGTCATCCAGCTGATGGCAGTGCACACAGGTGCTGTCCCTGCTGCCCTCCGGCAGGACCGACAGGCTCAGGCACTCCCTGCATCCCGAGACCTGAACCTCTGCATGTTTGCGTGGCAGCTCTGTCAGGGTCGCCACATTCTTTCTGGCGGTGATTTTGATGCAAGTGGAGACCATGGTTCGGTCTACTCGTGGAGGACCGTAAAGGGCCTAGCTTGGATAAGTTCAGGAACCTGGAGAGCATCTGCGCCCTGTCTGCTCACCCTGCTTGAGCGAACTGCTGTGCAAACTTGTACTCCATTTGTACTCCTAGTGAAAGATAACTGTTTTAAAGTTCAGTAAAGCCTACACTCTTTATTCTGTTCTGAAAGAATAGTCTGTGGTATGGCTTTAAGTGCAGAAGGCTGCTCACTTCCTCTTAATGGGACTTTCTAGGTGGCAGCCTGCACAGATGTCACTGAAAGTTTGTTTCAGAGAGAGGTGTTCCAGGTGCTTCAGTCCTCTGTGCTCTGTGTCACTAACCCATCTGTTTTGTTTTTTGTGGTGTTGTAGAAACTAGTTAAATGTCTTACAACACGAGTGGGTTACTGCAGGACACAAATTACAGTACACTGTATAACACTGGTTTCTTGTAACAGAACTTTGTTGTACTGATTCTGCTATTCTTGTCGCTTCAAAAAGCATGTGAAAGCTTTTCTCTTACGGGCTTCAATAGTTTGTGATGACTAACTTTTTCTATTAACCATATTAAACTGAAAAGACACATTTTGGTGGGAATTCTTTAACAGTCATTTCACTTCTGTCTCACAGATAGACATGCTTGTGACATTCATAGCAGGTAGCATGGCAGATCTTTAGTAATACATGTTTAGCAGTGAGAATGGGAAGATAGACACTCATTTTGCCTTGTTACTGTTTGTAAAAATTATGCCAGTAACATTTGGTTCTCAACTGAAACATTAAAAAATGTAGAATATCTATGTAATGTTCCCATATGTTTAGTCCATTTGTGTTGTAGGATCAGATTAGTACTAACAGAATACAATCTTCAATGAATTCTCCTTACTTAGACTTTCTTCCCACTGGAAATGGACATGAAAAGAGGTAGGAATAGAAAGCAAGTGTTGTCCACACTGAGCAAGCTTTGAATAAGAGTATTTAAAAGTAAACATAAGTTATGATATGTTTTTTTTAGAATCGCAGAACAGCCCAGGTTGGAAGGGACCTCAAAAGATCGTCTGGTCCAGCCTTTCATGGGAAAGAGAACCTAGATGAGATTATTTAGCAACTTGTCTGATCACATCTTGAAAACCTCCAGTGATGGGGGACTCCAACATGTCCCTGAAGAGGTTGTTCCATGAGTGACTGTTTTCACTGTAAAAAATGTCTTTCTTATATCAAGATGAAACCTCTCTTAAGTGCAATTTGTACTTGCTGTCCTTTGTCCTATCCATGTGGCTGCTAGTAAAGAGGAACTTTCTGTTCTCCTAGTAGCTGCCCTTCAAGTACTGGAAAACTGGTGACATCCCCCTTGAGCCTTCTCTTCTCCAGGGTGAAAAGACCTAACTTATAGGGCAGGTTGTCCAACACTTTGATTATCTTCATGGCTCTCCTTTGGACCCTCTCCAGTCTGTCCATGTCTTTTGAACTGTGGGGCCCAGAACTGGACCCCGTACTCCAAGTGCAGCCTGACAAGCGCTGAGTAAAGTAGGATGATCACGTCTCTATCTCTTCTAGTAATGTTCTTAAAGATGCAGCTCGAGGTCCAATTTGTCTTTGCTGCAGTGGTGCACTTCTCACTCATGTTCAGCTTGTTGTCCACCAGGACCTCCAGGTCCCTCTCAGCAAGGCTGTTCCCATCACAGAAATCATAGCCTGTACTGGGCTCCTTGGTTATGAAGGATTTTCACTTGTCTTTGTTGAACTTCATACAGTTCTTTCCAGCTTACTCCTCCAGCCTGTCCCGATCTCTCTGAAAGATGGCTCTCCCTTCTGATGAGTCCACCTCACCAGCCACTTTAGTGTAATCAACAAACTTGGTGAGGGCGCTTTCAGTCCCATTGTCCAGATCATTTATGAAAATGTTGAACAGTGTGGGGCCCAACATTGATCCCTGGGGGACCCCACTTGTGACAGGCTGCCAGCCTGAGTAATCACTGAGTAACCACTGATCACCACTTTCTGAGTGCAGCCTGTGAGACAATTTTCTGACATCTCACGGACCACCCATCCAATCTGTATCTTGACAGTTTGACCAGAAGGCGGCTGTGGGAAACAGTGTTGAACTCTTTGCTGAAGTCCAGGTAAGCAACATCCACTGCTCTCTCCATGCAGACAAAAGTTACTTTGTAGTAGAAGGTTAGTCTGGCACAATTTGCCTGTGGTAACTCTGTGGTTGGGAAAATCCAGCACCTGCTAGATTTGGTTTGTAATAGTTACTAGGAAGACTCTTCCACCACTTTCCCAGGGATTGAAGTAAGGATAATGGCCCTGTAGTTTCCTGACCCTCCTTTGGGCCATTCTTGTAGATGAGTATGAGAACTGCCCTCTTCCAGTCATCAGGGATGCCCCCTGATCTCCACAGCTTTTCAGAGATAATAGACAGTGGTCTAACTATGTCAGCCACTTCTGTGAACACCCTGGTGTGGATTCCCTCAGCGCCTCTCAATTTTTGTGGGTTGAGCTCTTGCAGAGGGCCACTGCTGGTGGGTCAACACGTGTTGTAGCAGCAGTGATCTGGGGTCCAGCTACAGCGGTAGAGACAGAGGAAAGGAGGCTTTGAGAACCTCTGCTTTGTCAGCATTATTCATAATTCGTTTCCCTGCACTGTTTAGTAATGGACCTGTGCCTTCCCTGTGCTCCTACTTACTGCTCACACATCTGAAGAACCCTTTCTTCTTCTTGATGTCCCTGGCCAATTCCAGTTCTAGCAGAGCCTTAACCTTCCTGTCTGCATCTCTGCATGCCCTAGCAAGGTTCTTGTAGCCCTTAATGGATATGTGGCTGCCTTTTGATAGCTGGTATGTTTCTTTTCTGCTTTTAACTGCGCTCAAAAGCTGTGTTTTCTTCAGTGGCTCAGTGGCTTTTTTTTTTTTTTTTGGCAGTGGTCATAATAGAGAACTGTTCTACTTGTAGCCCTAAGATTTTGAAAAATGTTAGGATGTGACTAACCTGCATTCTGCTTTGCCATTGAGGGATTTTATATTTATCTTTCAGTGTTGGTAGGCTGAAATTTTCTACCTAACCTTCTTGAATGGGGTACAGCATTAAAGTAGAAATACAGTGATAGCTTATTTTCATGCAGCTGAAATAAAGGAGAAGGGAGCAAGTATGGTTGTATAGCAAAACCTTTGGGGAAGTAGTGTGGAATGGGGAATACTAATGTAATATTTCAGGCTCTACCAGTTTTTATCAGTCTTTTCTGGGCATTTAAAAAACCAAACCAAAAACCACCCCCCACCCCCCCCAAAACCCTGTAATAGTCTGATCTTGATTTCAAGTTCTACAATCTTATAGGTGCAGTCAACTAAACAGTACAGCTCACAGATCCTGAAGCTCTTCTTAGCCCACTGTATTTTATTGGATAAAGTTTAAATACCTTTATGAATAAATGGCAGTTTCACACTGTATCGAGAAGAGGTATTTGGCTTCAGGTGATCTTAACAACCAGAGAGGTGGCATTCTGTGCTGAATTCTTTACACACAGTTAACTGTAATGCTTAAGTAATGGAATAAGCTAATTTTAATGTTATTTTATAAAGGTCATTTAAAGTACAGAGGCATTCTACCATCCATTAGCCAAAATAAGTTTACATTATATTGAACGGTGTGATTAAAATGAAATTCTGCAGTTTTATGGAGAACAGTTTTTGCCATTCAAAATCGCTTTTTCCCTTTTTATTTAAAGGTGAGTAGGCCCCGCCCTGCTGGAGTCTGAATTCCATTTGTAATGTTAATTTGGAGACTTTTTCAAATTTCTTGACCTGATTTTTATATAAATGTTCTTCATGTAATTACTGCCTACCAACTACTATCTTGATAATGGAAAGATGTTTCTGAGAACGTTGCGTTTTCTAAGGAACCAAAGAATTAGGATAGAGATGGTTTGTCTTGGACTAAGCTTTTCTGTTGCAATGAAAACTTTGAACTTTCACATTAATTTTCAAAAGCCTTCACATATATATATATATATATATATATATATATATGTATATATTTTTACATATATTAAAACCTGACCTAGGAGGATTCCTCATTTGTATTTTACTACTTTTCTGCTTTTGAATGTTACCTTCTATGACTGCATCTATACAACATTTTGTTCTGAAAAGTGAAAGTTAAAAAAAAAAAAAGTTGGATTAACTTAAACTATGGTGTTTTGTTATGTAATATCAAAAGCTAAAATAATTTCCTTATATTAATGTAGATCATCCTTAATGCTTTCATGATGCACCTGTTAAGTGTCAGGTATGGAAGCTTTTAATGTACTCCAGTTCTGTTGTGTCCATTTTAGTAAAGAAGTAGCACTGCAGTTACCAGCGGGAACTGGAATGGTGGATGCCAAATAACGGAGGCACTCCTGTATAGGGAATTAGCAACCCAGTCAGATATTCTTAGTGCAAGAATTCATGTAAATGATTGTGAAGAAATGTATTGCGATTTATTCTTTACATACTTCATAAGCCCCTAAAAAAGACATTTGTTTTGATTGACAGAACTGAATTATTAGTTATGTTTTTTCTTTGTTCTTTCATGGTACCTCATTTGTTTGATTGATAGTTTTGTTTGTTTCTCTTGTTTTCAGGTGTCTTGCAAACTCCTTTTCCCAATAACCAGCTCTTACAGCTCATTGTATACAACCTGGAAGATCATAGAGCTCATGAAAGAGAAGTCTGCAGTTACTAACTGGTTGTCTTCAGTGAAATCATTGCTACATGTTACACCTCAAGTCCCTGCCCATGTGTTTCTTCTGCTGGCTTATTTACTGTTCCAAGAAAATGGAGACAGTCTTTGTGATGTACTCCAGACTACTACGGAAATAGCCAAGGCTGATTGTTCTCAGGTGAAAACATACTGTTGGTGGATTTTGTTACAGGAATTGGGCTGGGTTCTGCAGCCAGAGAGAGGCAATGCTGCCACAGCTCTGAGACCTCAGATCCAACAAGCAGTAGCAAGACTGCCTATATTCCCAGTAGGTACATGCATATGCAGCGCACACATGCACCACATACCTGTCCTTATTGGTGTATAACACAGAGACACAGAGCACTCACAAGAAAGCAAAACAGCACCAGACGCTCTGTCCTGCTCCACTATCTGGCTGAGCAGTATGGAGGTCTCCTATGAAGACAAACAGACAAGAGTTTTTCAGCCTAGAGAAGAGAAGGCTTGAGGGAGACCTTATTGCAGCCTTCCAGTACCTAAAGCAGACCAAGAAAGCTGGAGAGGTCATGTAGTGATAAGACAAGGGGTAATGGCATTAAACGTAAAGAGGGTAGATTCACATTAGATGTAAGGAAGAAATCCTTTTCTGTGAGGGTGGTGAGACATTGGAACAGGTTGCCCAGAGAACTTGTGGCTGCCTCCTCCCTGGCAGTGTTCAAGGCCAGGCTGGACGGGGCTTTGAGCAACCTGGGCTAGTGGAAGATGTCCCTACCCATGTCAGGGGAGTTGGAGCTAGATGATCTTTATGGTCCCTTCCAACTCAAACCATTTTGTGAATATATGTACACTGTATGGATATATACAGTATGGATTCTTCCAGCAATGTGCATAGACAGTCATTGTGCACAGTATCCTGGGTCACAGTTTCAGCAGTTGCGAGCATCTGCACATATGGGCCCCTGAGGCCACAGCTCTGCTGCAGGTGCTGGTGCAGCCTGCCCACCATCCTGCAGAGACACACACACCCATACATGCAGCCCAGTGCCCTTCTGTCTGGGACTACCTGGCCCCCAAGTAGGCAGCCCCACTGTGGTCTCACCCTTAGACACATACATATGCATGCACACACATATATCCCAAGATGGCTGGAACTCACCTTTTCTGTGTCACTTAGAGCAAGATACGTATTATATCTCTCTTTTGGTATATTTTTTAGTTGTTTAGGCTTAGGAGAAAAGACTAGCTTATTTGTTATTAAGCTGCAGAAGTTTTTAAACCAGGTGACAGCTTCATCTCTTGTGGTTTGTCTGCTGTTAACCTTTTATGTCTCTTTTCAAGTCTCTTTCAGGCTGGCCTTTTGTTTTGTTGTTTTCTTATATGGGTGTGTTTCATAATGCACTCAAATTGATACAGACTGCAGGGTTTTGCTATAGGATTACTGGTCAGGACTGCGAGTGTTATGTGGGTATGGAAGAACATAGAGAATCTGTTAATTTACGTGAAGTATAAGATTAGTTCTCTGAAAAAAAGAGAGAAATGTATTATTTAAATTTTGGCCAAACCAAGTATAGCTGGGTTTCCAAGATGTGTGTAAACTCCAAACACACTTAACTCATTGTTTTCCTCACTACATCTTGAGGAAATAGACACATAAAATACTTTGGAGGGAGGAATGAAAAAGGGAAGGTTTCACTGGTCTTAAAAGGATTTTTCATTGTGGCATCTGTAGCATAATACTTTTTTTTTTTTTTCCCCTGGAAGAATCATAGAATAGTTTGCGTTGGAAAGAACCTTTAACGGTCATCTGATCCAACCCCCCTGCAATCAGCAGAGACATCTTCGCCTAGATCAGGCTGCTCAAAGCCTCGTCCAACTTGACCTTGAATGTTTCCAGGGATAACACATCTACCATCTCTCTGAGCAGCCTGTTCCAGTGCCGCACGACCCTTATCTTAAAAAATTTCTTCCTTTTATCTAGTCTGAATCTACCCTCTTTTAATTTAAAACCACCACCCCTTACCTAATTACTACAGGCCCTAAAAATCCTGTCCCCATCTTTCTTATAAGCCCTGTTCCCTTGAGCCCTCTCTTCTCCAGGCTTAACAACCCGAACTCAGCCTGTCCTCATAAGGGCAGTGTTCCAGCCCTCTGATTGTTTTAGTAGCCCTCCTCTGGACCTCCTCTAACAGATCCATGTCTTGCCTGTACTGAGGACTCCAGAGCTGGACACAGTATTCAGGTGGGGTCTTGCCAGAGTGGAGTAGATATGGATGTAGCATACTGGGAAAAGGTATAAAAGTAAAAAGAAAATTGCCAACTAAACTCAAGTGTCCAGCCAACTGGAGCTCTCTGCAGCACTTCTGTAGCATGCTTCAAACCACAAATAGACATCAGTTGAATTGAAAAAAGTTAGTAGGCAGTTTGCTTTTATAGTATATCTATGCCTGTATTTGAATTAAATAGTGAAGTGTCATGCTTTGCTCAATTTTAGTAATTTGAAGTTCTCAATTTGTCCTGAGCGTGCTGCTATCATTTTAGTGAATATGCAGGTCGTGTGAGATTCAAGATAACAGTTGTTTTAGGAAGAACCTACAAAGCTACACAGCTTATTTACAGTTCGAAATAAGAACAGGGTCTAGTTCCTAGATAGTTGGTTTTGAGTATTTTTTCAGGGTCCTTGGTGTACTCCTTGAATTGTGTGTAGAAGAGCTACTTGTGGTTGTTACTAAGTTTGATGTCGGTGGAAGTACTGAGCTGCTAGAAGTTAGAACTGACTCATCAAAGTTAGGCATCTGGTGAAAATGAGCAAAATTAAGTGCTATTTGTTCTTTTCAGGATATCTTTTTCCATTTTTTGTTCACTTAATGGTTCTTTCTTATTTTCTTAGAATGGCTGTTATTTTCTTGCACATGGATGAATTCTTTCTCTTAAACTACAGACTTAAAATCCTTCCATTCTATTATAGCCTTGTACCTCTTCTAGAGGATGGTTAAATAACCAAAAAAAGGGAAGAATTAAAAAGCAGAAAAAAAGCATAACAAAACATGCGAGCAAGTCAGAACCTCACAGTACTCTTCTCATAGCTGTGAACAGCTGTGGCAAGAGGGCACTTGAAGCTGCTTTTGCTGCTTCCTGCAGTGTTTGGCTTCATTTTAATATGTCATCTGCTTCTTGTCACTCCGTTTACCTTAAGATACCAATGCTGTGTGTTGTTTAAAACCTTGTAGAGAAAAATACTGGATCACAAAGGCTCTGCTGATCTGTGACAAGGAGAAATAAATACATTGCACTAATAACAGTTCATAGGTTACTTTTTTTGACATGGTAGAACTCTAAACAACCAATGCTAGGAGAGCTGTTTACCAGATGGTGGTGGTATTGCTGCTGATTATCAGGTGCAATGGCATGCTCTAATATTTTTGAATGAGCATGGTTTAGAGTTCATTCAGTAAGTTGTTACTTAGCTGTTTTGAAAGCAGTGGAAGCCTTAAACTTTTTTGAAGCTTTTCTTAACAAGTGGCTTTATGCCTTGTTAGAATATCAACACCACACGCACCCCCAACAACACACACACACACCGTTTTCTTTGTTGAAAGGTAAAGGAAACCATAGATTTGACTATTGTTTCTAAAAGTGCAGGTTAGTCTTCTGAAATCAGGGTATAGGTTTACCTTAGTCATCCAATTCACAGCTAGAAAAAGGTTTTCTGCCTTACTAACAATGCTAATGTTTCTGTTAAGTGTTTCATTCATGAGTTTATCATCATCAGAGGTCTGGAGTTTGGATTATATGTACTATAATGGACTGGAGGGGGCAGCATTGTATGAAGTAGATCACCAGTTAAGACAGGGTGTTTTTTTTGGACCAACTGTAACAAGCCTTACTGCGTGCTATTTTAACCCCTGCTAAAAGGTTAACTTACTGTGCTGGATTCAAGCATCAAGTATGAGATGCATGAAGTATTGAACATATTCTTTAAGTACAAGTTGGAAAACTGGTATAAAAGTAAGCAGTCTCAGTATTTTATCTTCAGGAAATAGAAAAGAATCCTTTAATAAGCAGGCATGTTAAGTATAGGGTGGTATTGCTGGAAAGTAACACTTCATTTCTTACATGCTATTTGGAGCACTGGTTGAGAGGAAAGGTGGGGTGCTAATCAATGACAAGTGTAAGAATGTAAAATCTACAGCTAATAAAAATTGAGCTGACCATGACAATGTGATCCTAAGCCAGCAGTCAGAAATCAGTCTTCCAGATGTGTTTTCTCTTGTAACTGCAAGAGGCAGGCTTTTGGGGGAAGATGCAAAGCTTTAAGGTAGCCTATAGATCCTTTGTTGACCTTGATTTTTTTTTTTCAATGTAGCTATTAAAACTTAATTTTCTCACTTTAAATGGGAAGCACCTAATCATGTTCAAGGGCAGAAGTAAGCAAAATGAATTGTACTTTTATGTAAAAGAAAAGCTGATGTAGAACTACGTGTGCATCTCTTTAACTTAGTTTCTTCTTGAAAATCTCTTTCTGTAAGTCAGCATTCAAAACTAGTATGAATAGTACACCCCAACTATGAATAGTTTGACAAGTCTACTAAATAGTCTGTAATCAGGGATACAGGTCCCAGGCTTTGTAAATTAATTATCCTCTAGAAAAAGGGTAGGTAAGTTACAACTCCATGTTTTGACACCTGCAATAGACATATATCTGCCCTATCCTGGGAAACTTCTCTTCAGTCCTGATCCAAACTGCTGCAAGTAAGGCAGTTTTCTTCTTGTGTCTAGCTAGCCATGTAAAAAATAATAGGCTCTTTATTGTGGGTTTCTTGTTTTTGTCTGTAGACTCTCTCTGCAACCCAAGACTTAGGTTGTTGCAATAGATCTTTGAGCCCTATGATGAATCAGTGGCTTACTACAGAAAGAGGAAAGGCATAATGCTTTGTTTATTAACTGATACAGTTATTCAAATTGCAATTTTATGTCATTCAGAAAAGCAATAACTTGCTGAAAAAAAATGACGGAATGGCCTGAACTCTGACTGTAGGGAATAATTATCTTCTGAATTTCACTGGAGTAATCTGGAATAGCTCCAGTGACTTTAACTGAATAGTTTTAGAGACAAATTTAAATGCAAGTCACCAGAGTTACAGAAACTGTAGACAGATACAGGGAGAGGAGTTTAGCCAGAAGTTGTTGATGTTTAGCATGATGTGAGTGGACTTACCAACTTTATTCGCTCACTTATTTTAGGCCAAAGTTTTTGTTCACCAATACAGTAAATAAGATTGATGATGGACAGAGCTTCTTTGAGCTAACTGTAGTGGTCTGACTTCTTTAGAATTAAGAAACCCTTCAGGCTGGTGAAAAGGTCTTTCCTGGCACTGAGAAAAATGGCTTATGCCCGAATGAAATTAGGTGAAGTTCCAACTGCTTTTCTGTTTCCCTAATGAGAAGTCCCTGTGAATTAGAAACTGTTGCTTAAAATGCAGAACTCAAACCGTAATTTGTTGATACTGTCCAACTGGCTCCTATTTCATTTGGGAATTGCAGATGGTGAGCTTTTAGCCTATTAAAATACTGTGGGCTTTAAAATACTTCTCTGCAAAATATGTAGAGTATTCAGGTGTCTTTTTCATAGTATCAGATAAAGCAATCAGTAAAATTAGCAATACAAGCAGGCCTTCTGCTGTGTAATATTTGCGGATTTGGCATGAGAATGATACTGTGCTTAATTGGGGTGATATTTCCCTTCTCAGTCCTTAGTTGAGTACAACCAATGACACGTGAATATTCTCCAGATAGCAGTAGCTCATGTGTTGCAGTCTTTTAAAGTACATTTTAATTCCAAAAGATCTTAATGCTTTAGAACTGGGACTTAATGTCTGGCTAAGTTGAACTTGGGATAACCTGGCATCTGCCTTGACTCTGGCAAGTTATTTTAGTTCTGAGTCTGCTCAGTGGGTCCACAGAGATTATGATAGTGTGATGCAACACTGCACTGAAAGAATATCATGTTGGTTCTTATATGTGCAATGCTCTTTTTAAGACAGAAGAATGACCTGGGACTTCACTGGTCTTTCTCTTGCAGTTAAATTAGCTTGTACTAACTAATTAAGGCATAAAATCAGATTACTTTATTAAAGTCAGTGGGCAGTGTGATGGCAACAACAACTAACATATTGATGGAAAAGTTAAGCTTTGGGAATTGCTTTATTTGGTTTTGTGTTTTATTCAGTTCTACATAAATAAATGGTGCTTTATAAAAGATGGGGAAAATAAGTGGTAAAGCAGTGATCAAAATGTCCTTTAAGTTAATAAAGTGAAAAGCTCATCACAACAAGATTGTTAAACATTTTGAGTCTTCAGTTCCATAAGGCACTTTCTGAAGGATGCAGTGGAAGGGGGTGTGACTAATTAGAAGGCTGCTCTGAAGAAGAGAAAAAGGAAGTCAGAGGTTGGGTGTGGAAAGAAGAGAACAAAAAATGGCTGATAATCCCCAGTTTATTTTTAAACAGTCACCACTACTAACTTGAATCTCCTCCTTTGGTGTTAGCAGCACCTGAACACTCAGTTTAAACTCAGGTGTTTATAATGGAAAGAAGGTCTAAACAAATAATGACAGGTACATTCCAAATTCCATGTCTTTAATTCATGTTCAAATCGAAGTAAACTTGGGCTAGCAGACCTCAGTGCTTAGCCTTGCAAAAGGTAAATAAAGAGTCCACAGAATGAAATGAAAAAGTGTCAGCTTTGCAGCCAAACTGTGGACTACCTGTACTACAGCAGAACATATGTATGGAAGTGCTGAGATGTCATGTGAAGGTCATAACATAAAAAGAGTTGTCTTGTTTTTTGGTTTTTGTTTTTTTTTTTCTTAAGAGATTAACATAATCAGTAATTCTGCTGCTGTTGAAATTCTATTACTTTTGTACTTCAGGTGATTAGTGGTTGTAGCTGTGGTTATTGAATTGAACCAACCACAGAAGGTGCCCTGCTGGATCTCCTCTTTGTGAACAGAGGAATGATGCATGATGTGGTGGCTGGAGGCCAACTAGGGCACAGCGATCATGAAATAATAGAGTTCTCTATTCTTAGAGAGGCCAGGAGAGGGGCAGCAGAACTGCCATCCTAAACTTCAAAAGGGCTGACTTTGTCTTGTTTAGGCACCTGCTTGGCAGAATCCCTTGGGAGACAATCCTGAAGGTCATAAGGGCCCCGGAAGGCTGGACACTCTTTAAGAAGGAAGACTTAATGGCACAGGAGCAGGCTGTCCCCAGGTGCTGTAAGAGAAGCTGATGGCAGAGAAGACCACCCTGGCTGAACAGGGAGCTTTGGCTGCAACACAGGGAAAAGAGAACAGTTTACAGCTTTTGGAAGAAGGGGCTAGCCACTCACAGTGATTACAAAGCTTCTGTGAGGCTACACAGGGCAGAAATCAGGAGGTCTAAAGGCCAGCTGGAAATTAATCTGGCTTCAGCAGTCAAGGATAACAAGAAATGTTTCTATAAGTATGTCAACAGTAAAAGAAAGACTAGGGAGAGCCTCCATCCCCTGCTAGATGCAGGAGGAAACATGGTAACGAGGGATGAGGAAAAGGCTGAGGTGCTTAATGCCTTCTTTGCCTCAGTTCTGTCATTACTGAGGAATTCTGATGATGCTACTATCATATACCACAAACCTATCATATAATCCAGTATCATTTATGGTAAGAAACTTCCAGAGGGCTGCCTCTGAAGTGACCGAAGGAAAGGAGACATACTTACCTCCATTTCCCTTTTACTTAGATCAGATTTTCAGTATTTTCATACCTGCAGGTCCTTCAGTTTTTTCTTGGGCACATTTGTATAACTATGTGGTAAAATTAAATCTACTCATGATGGCCTTGTTCTTTTGCCCACTTGATTGTATGGATACTTAGAAGTAATTACACAGCCATGGTTTACATTCTGCCTTTACACAGTAGTAATGATTTTTTCTTAGCCATATGGGTGAGTCTTCCATATGTAAAACTTGTGTTAAAAGAGAATGTCATTCCCAAGAACAGAAAATCTAATTAGGAAATTCAATATTTAGCAGTAGTAAGTAGACACAACTATTTTTTTGAGTCTTCTGCCTTTCATAAAACTATTTTTCTTACATGGTAAACAGGTAAACAGACTTCTCCGTTTCACTTTTAGTGTTTACCTCTGGAGTAAGTCACCCTTGGAAGACGTGTTTTTCCTCTTTAACCTCAAATTACTCTTGACTGTAAAACTCATTCAATAAGTCAAAGATCGGAGGCTTAAAGCAGAGTAAAAGTGCATTAAATCCAATACATTCTGGGCTGAGCTAAAAGACTAAGCTACTCTCAAACCCAATGTTTATAAAACTGGATCCAATCTTTAATTCAATCTATAATCAGCAGTCTTACATCTCTGAAAATTTATTCTGGTAGAGCTGCCTCTTTACACATATATACGTATAAACCACCCACATATATATCTCAGTTGTTTATACATACAGAGGTTCAAAAAAACAACGGGAAATTATGCTACAATATTCTATCAATATGCATTTTTACATGAGCAGCTGTCTTAAGATGAAAAAATTTTTCACTGTACAAAGATATGTCTCAGTCTACAGAAACTACAGAGTAAGAATTATGAATAAAAATCCAAGAGTGCTGAGATTTTGCATACTTCTCTCTGTAGTTACTGATTCAAAATTATAGACCTCCCAAAATATCATTTGTTCTACAGACATCATTATCTTTACAGTTAAGTATTCCAAACCCAAGAACTTTGTTCTCAAATCTACATTTAATATCTAAGAAATTAATTACTTTTTTTTTTTCCACTTTTCCAAATACCAAAACATTCTTAAATAGAATAAATCCCTTTATAAACCAAAATTACTCACATTTTTGGTTAATTGACTAGTCTCCTTCCCTCTATTTCCCAAGGCTGTTATCTACCATCTGTAGAAGTAGTCATCATCCCATCACCTGCCTAGACAGAAGACTAGCTTTACTGTAAATCTTTCAAAACAAAATCAATAAAAGTGGCCAGGAACTTAAGGTAGCATTCATTTGAGCAACTTTCAAACCCAGGAGTACTTTCAATACAAGTTTAACAGCACCTTGCTTTCCCACCTGTTCATTCCAAACTGAGAGCATCATCTTAGCCAGCACCCTCCATCTCCTTTCTTTCAGACCTTTGCAATGAAGATAAACTGGGCAGTCTTCCAGCTTTTGTTGTGCATTGGTTTTGGCTGGGATAGAGTTAAGTTTCTTCATAACAGCTAGTATGGGGCTCTGATTTTTGTGTTGATAACACAGGGATGTTTTAGCTATTGCTGAGCCACATTCACATAGCATCAAAGCCTACTCTGCTTCACACACAACTCCACCAGCAAGTTGGCTACAGGTGCATAAGAAGCTGGGAGGGGACACAGGTGACCCAAACTGACCATATGATGTTGTGCTCAGCAATACAAAGCTGTGGGAAGAAGGGGGAACCTTTGGAGTGATGGTGTTTGTCTTCCCAAGTCACTGTTAAATGTGATGGGAGTCCTGCTTTCCTGGAGATGGCTCTACACCTGCCTGTTGATGGGAAGTGGTGAATTAATTCCTTCTTAAGCTTTGGTTGCTTGTGTGGCTTTTGCTTTCCTTGTTAAACTGTCTTTATCTCAGCCTGGAGTTTTCTCACTTTTACCCTTCCAATTCTCTCGCCCATCCCACCAGGGAGGAGTGAGTGAGCAGCTGTGTGGGGCTCAGCAGCCCACCAGGGTTAAAGCACAACAAATTAATTTATTTTTTTTTAGTTATCTTTTATATAAAACTGAATGGCAGATGAGCAAAACAGATGTAAGGTGTCAGAGATACTGATGAAGCAGAATCTGTCAAGCTAAAACTTCATATGAAGCAGAAAAATTTCAAAGAGAACATTCAATGCTTCAATTATATACACATAATGACTACATAAAAGCTATAGGAGTGGTTTCTTCCATTAGATGAATTAAACATTTTTATACAGAGAAAATGTAAATTGCAAATGGGTTACTTAAACATCTTTATGCCTTACAGATATCATGACTGATAGATTTACATGAACAGAAGTCTGGAAATCTGTACAGATGCTTTTATAGGAATCTCAGCTGCAACTGTAGGTTTCAAAAGCAAATGTGTAATAAAATGCCTCAATCAATTTTCAGGATTTCAGAGATAATTAAGTGGAAGTTGTTTACCTAACTGTGAACAGCTTGTAGCATAGATCAGCATAAAGATGGCAGTGAGAATAGTTTGTCTGAATATGCAAAGCTTTAAGTGACAAATATAGCTTTTCACCTCAAGCATTCCTCTGGATTTGTTGTTTTTCACAGTTTTTTGATTTTGCTTCTTCACTCCCAAAAGCTCAGTCTATAATAAACACTAGTATTACCTTAAAGCTACGAGTAAAACATGTGGACCAAGAGTTATACTAAGATTTGGTTTTGTATCAGTGCCTTGCCTGTGTCAACATTCCCAGACAGCATTCTTAAACACGCTCTCCCAGGCCAACCTAACAACCTTGTCTCAGTAGACCAAAGTAGCCCAGACAGTCATAGGCAGAGATAACGTTGATGCATTTCTAAATTACCACTAACTGTATAAAGTCACACCACCTTTGCAACAAGTCAAGGTAGGTTATGAGATGGATATCATGCCCATTTAAGTGGCCGTAAACCTGACTTTCACCAGAATAGTGGTGGTTCGTTGCAAGCTGCTCTGAAATTACCAATCTGTTCTTCTCTCATCAAAAATTTAACTCATCCAGAATAAACACTCCCATAGAAGAAAGTCCAAAATATGAGAAGATCTGAGAGTATGAGAAGCAATATACCTCATGGTTCACGGTTCTTAGATCCTCTCAGAGTTTCTCTTGTACAACAAGTAAGAACTTTCTAAACACCAAACTCCTGTGGTGCAGACCCATGTGATAGGTCTGAGTCTACATATAACCCACCTCACAGCATCACCTTGGAACAGGACGTTAATCTAACTATGGGAAGAGAGCTCCTCAGTAATTCTCTGAACTTCCTTTCCTTCTCTGTTTGTTTGTTGTTTTTTTCCCCTCCTCCCCACTTGGCTTTATTCTCATCAAGCTCAACTGCTATTTCAGACATGTGTAGCAATTGTGATCTTTTTCACCCACTGCACTCTCTAGGGGCTTTCCTGAATTTTATCCTATCATGTGCCTTAATCAAGACATGCCTCCTAGCTTAAATGTCTGAAATGCTTGGTCACACTTTCAAGACATGCATCATAAGGAGTATTCCTTTTCATCGTGATATTCTTTAAAGCACAAAAGCAGATGGGGGAAGAAAGTCATTCCAAACCCTCCAGCATATGGCAGAGTTTGATTAATATCAATTATGGTTCCCCCATCAAAATTCAGTAATAAAGATGTCAGCATCAACAGTAAAAAATAGAAAAATGAAACCTTCACTCAAAACATGAGATTTAATTTGCTCTCCTACCTTTCCTTCCCACTCCTCAACTGTAATGATTTGTTTAGACTAACCTATGCACAATGCAGTTGTGTTCCTCACTTTACTCATCTCAAAGGGACAACAGCACTGCTAAAGAGAAAATTATGTTCATTAGTACACAGGAAGAAAACTAAAGATTAACTTCCTGATTAAATTAAATAGAACCCAAAAGAAGATGAGTATCAGCTTCTCAAAGCAGGAACTGTTTTGATTAAATCAAGCCTTAGGGAAAGAAAACTTGCACATAGACCATATAATACAGGAAGAAGAAAAAAAAAATCCTTGAAGCTAGGAGACTTGATAGATGGAAGAAGTTACATTTCTGGGCATCTGTTGTACCTTGAGATTTAAGAAAAAAATAAATCAACTGATTTACTGTTACCTAAATCTTTGAATGTAAAGCACAGGGCGATAAGCAATCAATGGACATTTCATACCTCTGTGGGGAGGCAGGCAATCACTGACACTAACACAGCAACCTGCATCACCATTTTAAGTCCCCAAATTATCAAGGAGGTCACGCGTGCTCCTCAACTGAGATACATACATTTTCCATAAAACTGTTAACACAATTTGTGAATGGGGAGGAAATGTCTTCTAATAATATTATTCAGAAAGTTTGGTATGTGGCAACATGGTTGGAGACTCTCAACTCAGAGGGTTCTGTTAATTCTTTAAACCATATCGATCTGTGACAAACACCGTCACTGGTTTACCCAATGTGTACTTGACAAAAAGGCTGCATAAAAGATTAGTATATACGTCAGATATGTCATTACAGTGACCAAACTCCTTACCAAAGTTCCTTCCTTCCAATCTCTCCTCATAGTGCCTTTTTCCTTTGGGAGAGGCAGGGTCTTATGCAACCCAATTTGGTCTTAAACTAGATGTCTCTTCAGTAGGCTACTTCCTGCATTTTTCAGTTGTAGCTACACTGGACTACACACATGGCAATAAGACTGAAGAATACTGAAAATAAATTCTAATCAAAATAAATTATATTAATAATCCCTAGTTATAAAAGCATTCAAACCCTTTAAAGGCAGTGTACTCAGGCCTAGTCTTCATCAGCTGTGATGACAAGTTAATTCCAAGACCTGTGGCTGCATTCATTTTCTAGTTACAAAGTTTATTCTACACTAAACAGGTATTACATGAAAGTTCTACAATGACTTTACACTAATATCTAGTAAACAGGTGCTAAATGCAATTTATAAAATTCTCATTAAAAGACTAAGCATGTGCTACTATAAGGCCAGTTACATATTTCCTTAAAGGTGCTGTCCTTGAAACTGTGCTTGTTTTGGACTGTATGTTCAAAGATTAATGTTCTAGTACAACAAAGCTGCTACTCTCCCCCTCTCCCTCATGTAATTGGATAAACAAAGTTGGGACTAATTTCAATACTAAATTTATGCTAAATCTTCATCAAGGACTTAACAGCTCCAGAAAGCTGGTATCACTATTCATTAGCTCCCAGCACATAGGAAGCAGCTCTGAGAGGCATGCTGCCTGTCAACACTGCCTTCTGCATCCCCCACACTTTCAGAGGATGAATCAGTTTGGTCCAGTTTGTCATTAGCAACCTGAAGAGGAGTTTCAAGATTATGTTGTTGTTGTTGGGGTTTTTTAAAATAATTTGCATCTCAAAAATGATGCCAGTATGTATGGTATGTCAATACCTCTTTTTTAAAGTAACATTAAACACGCAAGACAAAATGCTTTTATTTAATAAATAGGTCTGAGAACCTATTCTTAGAATCGGTGGTCCGATTTCTTTTTTCTAAGCTACAGGACAGTTATTGTTCTTTAAAAGCATAAGCTAAGAGAAGATAATCAGGGGAAGAAGATAATCTTCCTCTCCTATTCCTTCACATTTCCTTACATTTTACTGAAATTGTCCTCATACAGACCTTGTGTCTGAACAAAGACACAGCCAGAAAACACTAAGACAAGTAAAGTCATGTTCAAAAGGAAAACCCATTTCAAAGAAGTATAATCCAAATACACATTAACATATGCTGTCCTCATTTTAAATTCTAAATGTAGGATATTGCTTTACATTATTCCCACCACACTTTCTTTGCTTGCATGCCTACCCTGGAGGGATCTTTTGGATCAATTTTAACACTAAGAGATCATTCCAGGCCCCCACAAAAAGCCAACTGAAAGGCAGGAAGTAAATGTCACTGCAAAGTTACAGGTTTTGTGTCTGAGAAACGTCAGGCTCAATTTTGGAAAAGAGGTACTATCAATCTAGTTCTCCAGTAGGCAAGGCAGTCAAATGAGCAGGTTTTTGAAAGCATTCAGTACTCTTAGCATTTCTTGCTCCAATAAGACAGAAAAAAGGTACTGAACAATTCACACAAATGAAGGAACCACTTTTTCAACTAAATGCACAGATGGAAAACAAGTTTCTGTATATAAAACCTATTTAAATAAACTGCTGTCAAAAATCAGAAGCCCTTTTTAGAGTACGTAAGCTAGGTTTTCAAAAGTTTCATGTACTCCAGCAGGATCCTAACCAATAAGCTTAAGCCATAAAGAATCTGTCCACAAGATCTTACTATAATAGAACTGTTTGCCTACAGCTACTCTCCAAAGTTCACATAATCAGACATGGAACAATAGCTTCAGGCATTACCTGAGTGAAAAAAAAAATCCATTTCAACATATCCTTAACATGTTTTTTACCCAGAATTATTTTACTTTTTTTTTAAAAAAAAAAAAAAGGAACTCCCAGCCCGCAAAGAATATAAAATAATGCACCTTCAGATTAATTTTCCAGAAGGGTGTAATTTACCACTAAAATTTTCATTCTAGCAGTTGAAAAACCATAAAATGGCTGCCCTCTAAAGCCTCATAATGCTCTAATAATGGTAACAGACCTTGCACTACTATTCACCAGTGACCTCTGTCAGACAACTTAATTTCTTTCAGTAGAAGCACAGCTGGTTTCAGATTATAACAACATCTTTTGCACAACAAGAAAATTCATCCCATTAGGAGGACTATGAACAGCATGTGTCAGTGCAGCCTCTGCAGCAATTTAAGACAGCCTAAAAGCCCATGTACTACTTCTTCATTTGACAGACTTTTAAAGACACTTTTGAATTTTTTTCCACAGCGTTTCAGACCATTATTCAAAAATGCCTCAGCTACAGATGTAATATAATCACTAACCTTGGACCATAAAAAGGCTTTTATTCAGTGGGGAAGGACTAGGTACATACACAGAAGTCTTCTGTGGGCTCTGTTCACAGAAATGGTGAGAAAAAAAAAACCCTAAAGCACAAACAAAACAATGTCTGCAAAATCAATTACATTAACTATTTTTAAACATAGCAAAGCTTTTTAATGCTCTGTTAATTTAATGCAGAGTCAATAGACTCCTTATAAAAACAATATTCAATGTGAAAATGGGAGATCCTGTTTGTAAAGCCTCCTTCTGGAGTTGTAATAAACATGAAAGGAGTGAAAATATGATTCTCAAAGCACATTCTCACTTTATGACCCTATTTTGTTTTGAAAAGCAATTCTTCAACTTTGCATGGTAATCACCTGTGACTTTTCACAGAATCATCTCAGTTGGAAAAGACCTTGAAGATCACCTAGTCCAAACATTAACCTAACACTGACAGTTCCTCAGTGCTAAGTCGACCCTAAACACCTGCAGGGATGGGGACTCCACCACCTCCCTGGGCAGCCCAATGTTTAACAACCCATTTTGTAAAGAAATGCTTCCTAATATCCAGGCTAACCCTTCCCTGGTGCAACTTAAGGCCATTAGCTCTTGTCCTGTCGCTTACTAATAGGTTAAAGAGGCTCATCCCCAGCTCTCTGCACCCTCCTTTCAGGGAGCTGTAGAGGGTGATGAGGTCTCCCCTCAGCCTCCTCTTTTCCAGACTAAACCACCCCAGTTCCCTCAGCCGCTCCTCCTACGACCTGTGCTCCAGACCCTGCACCAGCTCCGTTGCCCTTCTCTGGACACGCTCGAGTCATTCAATGTCCTTTTTTGTAGTGAGGGGCCCAAAACTGAACACAGTAATCGAGGGGCGGCCTCACCAGTGCCGAGTACAGGGGTCAGATCCCTTCCCTGTCCCTGCTGGCCACGCTATTGCTGACACAAGCCAGGATGCCATTGGCCTTCTTGGCCACCTGGGCACACTGCTGGCTCCTGTTCAGCCGGCTGTCAATCAGCACCCCCAGGTCCCTCTCTGACTGGCAGCTCTCCAGCCACTCCTCCCCAAGCCTGTAGCGCTGCTGGGGGTTGTTGTGGCCCAAGGGCAGCCCCCGGCATTTGGCCTTATGGAAACTCCTCCAGTTGGGCTCAGCCCATGGCTCCAGCCTGTCCAGGTCTCTCTGCAGAGCCTCCCTACCCTCGAGCAGATCAACACTCCCACCCAACTTGGGGTCATCTGCAAACTGACTGAGGGTGCACTCGATCCCCTCGTCTAGATCGTCAATTTCAATTACATGTTTCTTTCAGTGTGTCTGTAATGGAATTTCAAGTAAAAATTAATTTAGTGTGGAAATTAGATTATTGCAGTGATTACAGCTGAATATGCATAACGAACTAATTTTAAGATGATAATTAAGAAGAAATAAATTATAAGTCCTACGAAATTAGACTTCAGAATTTTACTTTCCTCTTAGCAGAAAAAATGCAGAAAGGTAGGAGTTTCTACTATGTTCTGACAAGTTCACTCTCTTATGTAAGATACTGTGTTGGCAACCTAGATCCAAGTTTATTTCCTGTATTTGTTTTATTTTAGGTCCCAAATCTGATTCCAGTTCTGATATTTAGATTGGGAAGACCTTTGGAGCCTGCACTTTACAAGGATATATTGTATACATTGCCTACACTGGGTGTACACAAGGTTAGAATGAAAAATTATTTGTAAAACAATGACTATCAATAAGAGGTCATTTATTAAAAAATATTTAGTCTGAACAATGCATATCTTGCTTAAAATAAATTATTTGTAATCTTCAGCATAACATTCTATTTTGGATGGTCTATGACATTTATTTTAAAGAGTGAAATGTATATTATGCTTGATCTGCACTGTATCATCATTATATATATATCATAAGAGGATGCTCTTGGACTTACTATGCTCTAAAGTTTTTCAGAAAATGACTTGCAGTTTTTTTCTGATATTGCAGTTGGGCATTTATCTCCTTGTTGTACTTGGTTGTAAAATAATAATTTTTAGATTAGGTTTTGTTCTTGGACATTAAAAATGGCAGTGACATTTGGTTAAAAATTTTTTTGCAGGTTTGTGGAGCTCAGATTCTATGTGCCATACAGATGCTGGGGAGCACACCAAAGCTTCAAGCCATTACTTTGCGGTTGATGACATCCTTATGGGAAAGACAGGTTAGAAAATTTTTGTAGCGTCACTGAAGTGTAGTTGAAAAACTTCATTAGCTCTAACCAAGGAAGGAAATTAATTTTGGAACATTCCTTATAGTAGTAGCTCATTATCTCATTATCATATAAAGTAAATGGTAGAAATTATGTTTATATTGATTGTGTTTTAGTGAAAAATTTCAATAGTATGTCTTCCATGAAACATGCTTTTCATTTCATCAGGTCTCAGTCTGAAATTAGGGAAAAAAATAGTTTGAAGGAAAGCTTTCTGCTTTTTATAATGTGCAGTAAGAACAATACCTTAGTTACATAGCAATAATTTGCTTCTCTATTTATAAAGTAACGAGATATTTGGTCTGACAAAGCCAGTTAGATCTCAATGCAGCATTAGATTCCAATAGTGAAGAAAAGCAAAATACAGTATTCAATAAAAGTGGTATTTACAAGTCATATAAAAGTGCTAGCAATTGAAAATCCTGTCACCAGCCTTTGAAAGTGTGATGATAATTTTTAAATTAAATCCTTTCTAGGATCGTATTTACCCAGAATTGCAGAAGTTCTTGTCAATGTCTGATATGCCCTCTTTGTCTGTTGACAAAGACGATCAGTGGGAAAAGCTGATTGCTAAAGCTGCTTGTATAAGAGACATATGTAGGCAGAGGTAAGCTCAAGTGTTATTCATCTTATGTCTTCGTGAGAGAAAACGTTTTGTTTTCAGAAAAACTGTATAATTATTTTTACCTATTCTGTTCTGTTAATTGTGGGTAATATTTTTCTAGTTGTGTGAGATACTGACTCAGGCATTGTTAATGTCAGCAGCTAGTAAGTTTTGGGGTTTATATTATAACTAATAGAAAGCATATAGAGATCATGTTAAAATTAGAATGTCTTCATCCTGAAACAAAACAGGCACCCTATACTGATCCAGAGTAGAAACTTAAAGCTTAACACTTCAAAATTATAAAAAGAGAGTGATGAAACATTAGAAGAAACAAGTAATGATCTGTCTATCTTTTGATCTATTCAAAGAAGGATTGGGGCTTTTCTGAAAAGTATGTTTTGTCACATGCAAATTACTGGTCTTTATTCAGATATGATACTGACTGCAGAACACAGTTATGTGCAAGTCTAACTGGATGATATACTGATCTTTTCCAGCTATAACAATCTATGATTATCAGGACTTGGTAATAATTTACAATTCCTGTTACATTATCAATTACTTCCTGGTTTTATGTACACAATTCCATCTTTTCTCTTTCTCACCTGTCTTTTGGGTTCCACTTTCCACTTCCTTCTTGAAGGTCAGTTACGAACATCTGGGAAGATTCACGTATCTTTCAATCATCAACTGAAAAAAATTCTTAAAGAAAATATCCTTTCCTTTACCTCTTCAGTCTTCTTTAATTTTGCCAAACAGCATTTTTCAAGATGTTTTTAAAAAGTGAAAAGCAAGAGATAATCTCAATGCCACTGTAGTATTTTTTTTGCCAAGTAAATGGTGTACTTAGAGTGCAGGTGTATGCATGTTCTTCATTGATTTAGAAATTATTTGGAAGAAAGTGAGAGAAAATAGAGGAAACCCAAACGTTCCATGCATATAACACCTAGCCAGGTTCTGTTTACCCCAAGTTCTTGCAGAAACAGTATGAGGAACTGTTGAATCAGCAGTTGACACCTTCCTCACTATCCGCCAATTAAACTGAATGGTGCTAAAAGACTGGAAAGCAAACAAGCAGCCCGTGCAGTCATTGAAGGAGAGTCATATGTCACTGCAGCAACAAAGCATTTGGAAAAATGTTCCTGTCTGGTGTGTAAGAGGGCCAAAAATATTTTGCTGCCAGAGTGTCCAATAATACACAGTAGTGAGTAGTTACAGAAAACCACAACAAGGAACAAATAATGTCTTTAATAGTACACCTGGATTTTCCTTCTCAGTCATTTCTTGAATGATGTAATCTTTTTGCATATACAACGTCCTTGGACAAAAACTTCCATAGCTTAACCAATTGGTCATCTTCTATTTTGAACTTGATTGCCTGCTGATTTAATTCTCCATGTCACCATGTCACTCAACCCCTATCATATCCTCCCTTGGATCTTTTTTTCCCCTCCCAGTTTGTTTGTTTTATTTGTCACTTAAACAGAACCAGTACTTAATGAATTTTTGTGTATAGAATAGAACTTGTGTGTATGCATGATTATTGCCTTGTATCTTCATTTTTATTTTCCTTTAGGCCATACCAGCATGGAGCAGATATGTTGGCTGCAATTTGCCAGGTATTAAATGAATGCACAAAACCTGATCAAGCTTCACCTGCTGCCATAGTGTTACAGGGTCTTCAGGCACTTTGTGAGGCTGAGGTAAGATTAAATTGGTTTGTCCCTGTGTCTCATGTTTTGCTTGTGGATTATGGACTTTTTTCCTAGTTTGCTTTTTTTTTTTTTAAAAGTACATTGGTTTGTTGCAGAATTTTTTTTTTCTTTTGAGAAATTTAATTCCTCTCTTCCAACATCAGTTAATTGTTCCTGGAAGTTGTACTATGAACTTCTACTACAGCTGGTCAACCCTTCAGTGTGCATGGTTTGGAATATTAGGCCAGCATTGCAGTTTGTTCCAAAGTCATCCTTTCATGCATTTTTCCTTGAGATTTGAAAAGAATGGCTGTTTGGCACATAACCCTGGCTGAAAAGTATGTAAATAATCTTATTTTTGATGCCTTCTTCCTGGCTTGCCCAGCTGGGTCTCATTCACATAGTGTACCTGGTAGGAAGTGAGAAGTGGAAAGCTGAGACCACTCCCAATACCTAGGGTGGAAGGAGGGAAGGAAAGAATCACTTTGTGGACAGGTATCAATTTTTCCTGTCCTAATTCTTACAGACCCTTCTCAGCTTGCTTTGTTTCCCTAACTTCATGCCAGTGTAATGTTTTGGGTGATGAAATTTGCCACCTAGGTATACCAAAACTTTAATAGAGAATTCTGTTTTGCTTTGGTAAACTGGGTAACTGTTTGGTTTAAATAAAGCAACCTGTCCCTTATTTAGTATTTAGACTCTAGTTTGTATTGAAGAAACCTTAAAGGGTGTTACTAGAGGTTGTTCAGAGGATTTTGTTTTGCTGCTTTCTCTTTTTGCTACTACTGTCTCAATAGCTAACCATGGGAAAGGGATTTAATCTCATCTTTTCCATGTGCAGCTGCTTAGGTGCAGGATTTTAGCAAGCACCTAGTTTTCAGTCAACTGCACTAGCATAATGAATTATATTTTTGTATGTATAGGGTTGACATAGTTGATGATGGAACCCTATACACCATGTGGCTTTCTCAAAGCTCTGAGAGTCTCAGAAAGGCTGAGGTAAAAGTAATACTATAATAAAATGTGCTCTAACATAGATTTTCATTTTTTCAGTTGAACATTGTGAAAGAGCAATTTTCCATTTTGTTGCCTGCAGTAATTGCGTTGTGTAAATGTAATGGCTTTTCCAAAGTAGGTACTACATGAATAGCATTAAGAGTGTTAGCTTAGCTTTTGAGGGACTTACAGGAAGGGCTAGCGTTCCCCCCCACCCTCTCCTATTCTTTTGGTAGGTATAACAAAAAGGCTTTAATGAATAGAGCACAGTGACTTGCACATCAAAAATGTAAAAAACCCACATATTGCCAGGCCACATTTCCTATCTCTGGGCAAATATTTTGATTATTTTTCCAGTGATTTCAACAGAAGCTGTGTACTTCCTATGAGGCCATTTATCCCAGCATCTAATTGATTTCATGTTATCAAGTACTGTATGCAAACCAAGAAATATTCAAGTATGAAAATGCTAAGCATAGTGTTTACAAACCCTTTCCAAGCTTTCTGTGGAAGTGTTTTTTTGCTTTATTCTCTCAGTCTACATTTCTTTTATTGATTGAAAATAAACCAGCATAACAGAGTAATAATAATGAACTGAAAAGTTGTGTGAGAACAAATTATGTAGTTGTGAGTTAGTAGGAATTACAAAGCTGCATGTTATTTAAACAATATACACTTAAATGCTGTTGTTAAAATGGTGGGTGTGTGGTGAAATACTACTGGAGGATCATTACTTTCTTCCTGGACTCTTCTGCCAGTTTTACTTTCTTGGATCTGATTTACTCCTAATTTTCTTTTGCCTTACTTTATATCATTGTCCTTTTATGTAGTTAATATCATGATTTCTATTTGAACTCTTAAGCCCATAGTGTAGGTCCAGTTCCTTACCTGTTCAGATTTACTGTTGAAGGGAGCTGCCAGGCTCCCAGGATGAAGTCTCTATGTGTAAATGTGTTTCCACATACTGAATGAGTGAATAAGGTAAGTTGACTTGGGAACCCTATTGGCCTGTATTCAGTCTGACTGGTCTGTTGACTCAGTGTCAGAATGTTTGTCATTTTACTTGTTTCCCTAATTACCTGCTACTGCTCCTAGAAGTGCTGGTGCTACTTTTTTTTTTTTTTTCCATCTTAATTGTGTCATTAATGCCCTCACTGAATGAAAGTCATGTTATCACCTCCACTTCCAAGTCAGCTATCAAAATCCATTTCAATGCATTGTCATCACTGGTGCGATTTCTGTTTTTTGAAAGCTGGAAATGTCAAAGATACTGTGGCAATGTAAACCTAATTTTTCTTCTTATGAATACATTATGTTATACCATAGAATGGTTTGAGTTGGAAAGGACCTTTTAAAGGTCATCTAGTCACAAGCAGTTCCTCCTTCTGTACCTGCCTCTGCACTCAACCTCTTTTCATCTTGGAAACATTCATTACAGTGGAAACTTCTTTTTCTGTCATTTGATTAGGGTATGTGACATACTAGTGTAGTCTAGTATGTCTAGTATGTCTATATACTAATGTAGTTCATGTTACCATGTTGTTTTCTTCTCTTCTTCTCCTTATTTTTGTTTTCCCAAGCTTTGCCATTTTACGTATTTTGACAGTTTGGGTTTTTTCTCAAGGCTGGAACGGAATTCTAACCTTGTCTTCTGGTTTTGCTAGTACGATAGCTAGTACAATTGCACTTTTTATAAGAAATGGTGTATGGCAATAGCCTCAGGAAGACTAAATTTATCAGTGTATTTTAGGTGGAGAAGTTAATACTTTTTCTAAGTTTAGGAAAATTTTATTTTCTTCAGAGCACACAATATGACATAATTTTAATAAATGTTATCTTAAAGTTTGTAATTTAAAACACTAACAGTGGCTTTTAACTTGCATGGTACTTTTCTCACTTGGTCTTCAACTTCAGGTTGGATTTATTGCAGACACTAAATTAAGGAAACTTGTGCTCCAAGTGCTTCTCTGTTAGTAGAAACTGGAAAACTGCTTGTATCCACAAAAAGGATTCCCCTTTGTAGCTGAAATTTCAATGTAAGCATTTTGAATTTGAATGTGGACATACTCTGTAGACAGAACAATCATGACCAAACTTTTTACTGTGGAAATGGCATTGAGGAGTGATTTGGCTGTTAATCCTCAGGATTAATAGTAGCGCTTCTGCCTCTGCAGCACCATCATGTTGTCGAGTCAGCTGGTTTTGGAGTATTGGGCAAAATGTGTTTTGAAAAGAAGTGGGTTTATTTACTCTTAATTTATTCCTAGATCATGTTTGTCCACAAAAGTGACAGGGCAGCCAGAGTAATCTTTTGTTTCACAGTGTATGTCAGGAGTCCAATACTCTGAACAGGTTATTTTAGATATTCTGTGCATGGAGGATGTAATATGTAAATATCGAATTGACTTAATTTGAAGATAGGTGTTACCTAGAATTTCTGATTCAAAAGTATGGTACATAATATAGTGAAATCACAATCAAAATCTAAATTACACTTAGCAAAGTATCGTAATTGCAATATACAGTTCAATCACAGTACCACTATGATTCCCTGTCTCTATAATATGCTCACTGTCACAATGCTGAATGTCGCCAGTTGCCAGGAAGGAATATATGGGTGAAGCCAGCTCAAGCCCATTGCTTCTTCTGTTGGCTGTCTAGTTTTTATACTCTCTTGGGCTGAACCACACATTGACTCCCCCATATGCTGATTTGACTGATTTAGGGACACTCTTCTAACAAAGTGGGGAGAAATATTTATACCATCAGTTAATCCACTGAACTGTTTATAGCTGTATATCTAAAACAAAGGTCGTCTCTGTGTTGAGTCAGTTTCTTTGCAACAGCTGTATTCAGTCCCACCCCATATTATTCTTTGAGCTTCATGGGCACATCACCTTTGTCCATCTGAGCCTTCTTCCATTGCAGGGGTTTTTTGGTCAGTCACACTGTGTAGCCCTGTCATGATTTCTGCTCAGAGGGCAACTGAGTGCCATGCAGCTGCTCAGTCCTCCCTTCCCCACCAGTGCTGGGAAGGTGAAAAGCAAAAGGCCCAGGAACTTGAGATAAGGACAGAGAGGGATTACTTTATCCACTGAGGCACAGGCAAAAGATAAATTCATTAGGAGAAGAAAACGAGAGCATAAATTTAATACAGACACTAACAACAACAGCACTTAACAGACTGAGTAGGATGTGGGAAACATTACTACATATTGAAAACCCCTTTCCCCACTCCTCCCTTCTTCCCAGGCTCAGCTTTACTCCCAATATCTCTACCTCCTTTCCCTCAGAGGTTCAGAAGGCAGGGAAAAGGGGATGTGGTCAGTCCTGCCGCTTCTTCCACCTTGAGGACTGGGATGGAACTTCTGACATTCCTCCCCTGTTCCCCAGTCCCCCACAAACCAGCTCCTACATGAGTCATTCTCATGGGTATGTGGGTCCTCCCAGTGCTGAACTGCAACAGCAGGGGCTTCTTCCCACGGGGTCCCAGCCTTCTTCAGGTGCAGTCACCTGTCCTGGCGTGGGGCCCCCCACATACCGCAGATTGGCATCTGCTCCACTATAGACCCTCTGTGGGTGGCAGCCCTGCTCTCTCACTACAGGATACAGCAGAGTCTCTGATTTGGCATCTCTCCCACTTCCTTCTCCTTCCATTCTTCCTCTGACCTCGGTATTCATACAGTTGTGCTCCTCACAACTTCAACTCTTCCTCTCAGGTTCTCCTTAAATAGGTTATCACAGAGGTGTGGCCATCATTGCTAATTGGCTCGACCTTGGCTGGAGGCAGGTCCGATTTGGAGCTGGTGGAGCTTCAGGAAGCTTCTCATAGGGGCCACTGCTGTAGCCCCTTCTGCTGCTATCAAAAAACCCTGCCACTCACTCAAACCAGGACGATCACTTATGCAAAGCAGTGGTATGGCCTTTCTGTTTTTTCAAGTTGCAGGTGTTTCTGTAGCTGACTGTTAAGTATAACACTGCAGTAGAGCATGTGTCTGTTGGGTTTTGCTGCAATTACATGTTCTAGAAAGTTTCTGATAGGTTTTATCCTAATTGTAGTTTGAGGATATATGTGGAGCTGCTCTGCAACAGATGATGAATACCATATGTAGCCTTATTTACTGTCTGGATATACTAATTCAGTTTTAAGGTTTTACCAAAAAGCTAGAAAGGAAGACAAATCGTTCAAAAAGGATGATTTTGGTACAGTGACAGACTGAGAAATCTGGTTTGTATTTCTGCTGAACCTACTAGATTATTTTAATAAGAATTGCAGTTGTACTGGGGCATCCTTTTTTCTGTTGTGCGTACCCTATGAAGACACGTTAAGGCTGCTAAGATGTGGTGGAGTTGTTTAGAAAGGTGTTAAATGAGACTGATTCCCAGCTGTGTTTTCTAGGTTATTTGAAGACCCCATTTCTGCTTGTCATTTTTTCAGAGTGCTGGAAGTTTTGAGCAGTATGAATATATCTTGACTTCAGAATACCAAGAAGAAAAACCCATTTGATCTATTATTTTAGGATAGAAAACATATAGGCTGTTAAGATGATGGCTGCAGCACTATGATCACAGCTACGCCAACCAAACCTAAAGGCTGGAGAGCTGTTGTTATGAAAGTGTTGTAGTTCATGATCCATCCAAAAGGAGAGGAATCCTGTAATTTACTTCAATTGGAAGAGGTTATGATACCTACATATAAGGGTGAACCCAAACAACCATAAAGAGTAAGAAATGTTACAATTTTTGCATCTATTCTTTTACAACTGTTACAAAGTCACTATTTCTCCTTTTCAAAGCAAGTGAAATGGTCCCTGTGTCGCCTAATCCAGTTGGCTCTCCTTTGTGGAGTAGGTTGGTCTAGGTGACCTCCAGAGGTCCCTTCCAACCTAAATTATTCTCTGTATCAAGGATTATGTGATAGATTCGGTGCACCAACCATGCTGAGTTTTGGTATGAATGGATGTTTGTCTCAGAGGAAATACTGTTCAAAATTATATGCTTCTCTGACTTGCCCCTCCCAGATTAGAAGTCAAATTTGATTTAAATGTTGCTGTTCCCTATATTTTCCCTATGATTTTTCTCACCCTCTTCAGGCAGTAGGTCACCTGAAGCAAGAGTGCTTTTTCTCTCCTTGACAGGAGTAAAACTATGCTTTTGGTTTTTCCCCCTCTAGCAAATGCATTTCTGGTCAGTGCTTTGTCCAACAGTAAGCTTACTATTTTAAAATTAATTTTAAAAATAACAAGAAAGCACAAATGTAAAACAAAATTTACTGTACCAGAAGCTCTGAGAGTTTGTAAGTTACATGACTGTTAGTATCTCAAGATGACAACCATACATCAATTTGAACAAACCCAGAATGGAAAAAAAACCCCAAAACATAAAGATGAAAATGGACTTAAAAAGAACTTTTATGAGAGTATGACACTAGTGTGTCTAGATCTGTGAACATACATTTTCTGATTGTCATTGATTCTTTTTCTGCAAATAATAATCGCCATATCAGTGTCATAAAGTTCTCTTATCTTACTAATTTTCTAGAGTATATTGCATTTTCAGATGACAGCTTTGTCCAGCTGAGCAGTGGCTCTGGAATCATAGGGCTTTTCCTTGGGGATTCATGACTAGCAGAGAAATTTCACTACATGTGTCACAGCCACCTATTCTTCCATAAGGGAATCATGTCAAGATGTAACATTTTTCTTTATTTATGTTTAAAAAGTTTGTGTGTAAAGTACCACTCTCCTGTCTTTCCTGCTGTTCCCATTCTCCTTCTTCATTGGTTCACAGTACAGGTAGGAGGTTTTCAGTAGGACTACCTTTATGTTATGAGTCTAGAAAAGTCCTTCTGAAAGAAGCCAAAAGAATTCTACAGTCTTAACCTTGTAAGAGTTAAAAAATATTTTTTCGATGAAATTTAATGTTACAGCAACTGAGGTTGAAGTCCATTAATGAATGACAGCCAGAATGCACAGCTATGCTCAGTGGTGGTTTTAATATCCTCTAGCTGCTGCATTTATTGTGTACTAGATGATGTTTAGCCAGGTTAAATCACGTTCGTTCTTCAGATGAGTTCACTAAGTGTATCTGGGTTATTACCCAGCCTGAAGTCATATGAGATCCACTTTAAAAACAAGTCTTTAGTTCTCAGCAGTGTTTGGACAGGTGAGGTATACTGTAAATTCTCCTTTTTCTCAGAATGCAGCAAAAGTTACTAAGTTGTGGCGTATTCCAAGCTGCACTATTTCTTTAGTTAAGACAAAAAATACACACACATATCCTTCTTAACAAATCTCTCCTTCCAAACCTTGACTACTTTTAATTAATTTCTTTTGGTCCTAATTTAAAATTGAAGTCGTTTAACAACCTGAATGAACTCATATTGGTTCTGTTGTCCTTTTGTAGCAAAAAAAATATTTTTTTTTCTTCTACTCTTAATATCAGCAATGTTTAAAATGAGAAAAAAGTTACGTCCTGCAAGCACCCATGCTATTAACTGAGTATGCAAGGGCAGTGTGTTATTTTTGTTTGGGAAGCATGCAAAGTAAACATGCCTTATATTGCAACAGAAGAGAATGTAATCATTTGAAGAATATGTGAAGAATATA
The DNA here is from genome assembly GCF_003259725.1 of Athene cunicularia. NCBI lineage: Eukaryota > Metazoa > Chordata > Aves > Strigiformes > Strigidae > Athene > Athene cunicularia. The sequence continues at coordinate 20,604,554 of NW_020799143.1, read as the reverse complement.
TGAGTCATCCAGTGAGAACTGAAGCACATAAAGCTGCACTATTTTAAAGTTACCTTTTGATATTTAGAAAACTTTCCCCTCTGCATTCTTAAAGAGTTAAAATTTCCAAAATGCTAATATTTTATGATTTCTGGATGCAGCAACATATTTTTTTCAAACGTTCCCATCTTAAATTCAAAGCACCAGAAAAAAAGTCCCAATTTTTACATCTGGCACTTGGATGTTGGATTATTGAATTAAGTTTTCATGTTTGAGTTGGCAGCTATTGGAGTGCCATTTTATTAGGACCACCTTCTTTAGACTGGCAACTCTGTTGCAAGTGTTCCTTGCAAAAGCAGAAACATCCTGGATGTCAATTATACGTTTCAGGATTTCCATCAAATTGAAGGTGTTCTTAAAAGATCAGAACCATCACATAGTAGGAGAGTTTTAATGTTGTCAGAAATGCCAAAAGAAACTTGCTCAATGTCTCAAAATTGTGATTATCTAATTGAACACCACTGAACTGAAAATACTATTACTCAAACTATGATAATTTGCAGTTCATTGAATAGAGAGTCTGATACAGGGTGATCCTTATTTTTGTTACTGTGTAGAATTGAATGTGGAGTGGGGTTTGAATTCAGAACACTCTGTTTCCACTGTGGTCATAGATCCTAGAAATGTGAGCAGTTCCTCAGGACTTTTTAATTTATCTGCCAGAATAATGTGTGCCTTTCTAATCTGAGAAAACAATGGTTTTGGAGAATTCCACTGGCTCCTAATTTAGCTTTGTGCACAGCTATTTAATGTGAGTGTGGTGAAGATGATCCTGTGTTCAGTGGAGGTCCTGAGAAAACAGGAGAATTTCTTAGACAAGAGCAGCCTTGTTTTGTCACACAGTTAAGACTCTTCGTGCTGCACAGTCCTGTCAGCATGTCAGTGTTATGCATGACTTGAGCCTTCAGTTTGAGTATAATATGTGTAACACTTGGAGCTGCATATCTTTGGACAACTAACTGATATCATCCATCTGGAATTTTGTCTCAGTGCCTGGCCAGTACCTCAAGACCTCATCCAAATCGAAGTTTCTTTTTAATTCACCCCCCACCCCCACCCCCCACCCCCCTTTAGGGCTTTAGGTACTGGCAGCATTGTGATAAAGGGGGAAGTCTGAAACTTCACTGGCAAAAATTTTTGATGGCTAAAGCACTTTCCTTTGTTTGAATCTCCTTTTATTTAAAAACAATCCCCCTATATACAAATACCAGGAAAGCAAATAAAATTGTGTTGTTTACCTTTTGTTCTCCATAATAATACAAGAGCAATGGTGAGTGAGGAAATGAAAACATTTGGTTGTGAAGGGCTGAAAATACTCACAAAAAAGTGTGAATGTAATCTTAACATTTTTTGTTATTATGATCCAGCTTTTTTCTTCCTTAAGGAGTTAATCTCTCAAGCGATACAACTTGTTAGACGGTGTATTTTGGGAATGTGTTATGTTTGGTATGCTCTGATCCTGGCTGAGAAGGCATGTTGTCAGCTGCAGTATAGTAAGACATTGCAGTATATGTTGAGCATGCTAGAGACTGCCAAGTCATTGGTTACGAAACCGGAACAGACAAAAGCTGCATATGTATATTGCTATACAGAAGAATGCATCTTTCTGCAAGGAAATGATGCTTATACTCTTCAATAAAATGTTTAGTGTTTGGAAATTCTTTTAGCCAGTAGAAAAATTGAATTTCTGCTGGACTTCCACTTCTCAAGATAGACATATATCAATTGATTTTAAATCAGTGGTATGTTAATATAATCTATGCCATTAGTATGAATATTTTATACATCCAGTAAAGAAAATAAAGCCTTTCTGTTTGTGAAATGAAAAAAAAAACAACCAACATTAAAATTTATTAAGCACTGGATCCTGTATGGCAGTAGTACTGCACTTCGAGCACATGATCTTATATGTACATGAATGTGTGTGAAAAACAATCCTCAGTGGAATACTGTATATTATAGCATATAATTGCTGTAATACTCTTGTTTATGTGTGGCTTAATGAAGCGTCAGTATTTTTGGTGTAACAAATATGTAGTCCAAAACCATGGTGTTGTTTCAGTGTAGCTGATAAAAAGATATTTGATAGATGTTGTTCCTGCAGATTTCACTTAGCTCCATCTGCTGTGGGGTTTAACAGAGAAAATGCTAATACATCTAGCTGTTTCAAACAATTATCACAGAGTGCAAGTGCCATTGGTTAGTGTGGTATGCATACGTGCTAAATCTGAAACTTCTGTTAGATTGCTGCCTGTTTTTTCATGGCCTTTTTTCACCTGTTAGCTGAATTTAGAGAATGTGTGCAGTACTATAGGAAAGAATGGAATGAAGTGTTCTTGCCTAGCTTATTATTTTGTAGTCTTCCTAAATGGCAGTATCAGATGAGACCCCATGAATACACAACTTTGTTTCTCTGCATATTAATACAAGGTGTCTTTTCTTTTTGCAGACAACTAGCTCATTACAACATTAAAATTTCTAGATTAATTTTAGTAAGAACTTAAAGAGTGCTAATAAATATTTCTGTATTTGTGAATACTGGAAGAGGTATTTTCTTATTCTTGAAGTGTGTTTTGAAAGATAAGAAAGAGAGGCATAATTTTCTTTTGGAATGTTACCGGATTAGTTGATTTTAGCCATCACTGGTCATTACCATAGAAGTATACTCATGGGTTTGCTATTCATAGAATGGATTCAGCTCAGAAGGCATCTTCATGTTCTAAACTGCACTTCAAAATGTGTTTTGCACTCACTGAAGTGACTGCTTAATTTAGCAATTACTTGAATTCAGTGGTACCAAGCATGCTGTTTTTTTCAGTGCAGAATAACTCTAAAACTGTCTAAATGTCTGTGGAATATGTTCATAAACATCCATTCATTTTATTTCATTACATAGATGGGTTTGTATTTCTCTTTGAGTCTTCTCTTGTTTTGCTTTAATTTCATAGACCTGCAAGAAACTTTCATGGCATTTATTCTGGTTGTTTAAGAAAGAATTTTGCCTTGAAGTTCTGGTATCTTTTCGCCTTTAAAAGACTGAGTATACATACTCATACCTCATACCTTGATCTGCCATTATTTTTTCTTTTTAATTTAGACTTTGGTTCCAAGTCTGCATTGTCATGGGTTTGGTATTTTTCTTTGTTTTGTTGCTGTTGGGAGGGGGGTTGCGGGTTTTTTTTGTTGTTGTTTTGTAGCCTTTCCTTTTTTGCACATTTTTTGTTGCAGTGGAGCCTGAAATCTGAAAGGCAGATGATAGCAACGATGAATTTGAGAAAGAATTAATTTAGTGGCAAAATCTGAAAAGTGAAATTCTCCACAGGGAGCAATGTGAGGTTTGGCCAAACACTTCAGGGAAATTAGGGCAAATGGAAAATCTCACAAGGAGAAATGAGAAAGTTTTAATACCAATAATACTGGCTAGTCAAGCTTCCTGTGGAATTTGACTGCTGTTTTTGTGATTTTTGTATAATTGTTATGACTGTACCACTGGCTGAGCATCTTACAGATGTTTTTCAGTGCCTAGAAATGTAAAATGTTGTACTAAATGTTCACTGAGCAGATGTTTAAAGGTGAAAATAAGCCAGGTGAGGCTTAATTGTATCCAGGAATGATACAAAAAACTTAAACAATTTAGTTAATATACCAGTAATGGGCACCTTTGTATAAGCTTCGTACAGACAAGGTAAGCAGGCCTGCGTGCCTAAGAGCAACCCTTCCCCAATTCAGTATGCTTTGTACTGACCAGATAAGCAAGTCTGTGTGTGTAGACAATGTATACATTAAGTTTTCTGGAAATAGGCAGGTATTTAAGATATGCATTAGATTCTGTGGAAATAAGTGAGTACTTCTTGGGAATTATACAAATATTAATTTTAAAAAACGTATATAATGAGTGTGCCTTTGTCTTTTGGTATGCACATTAGGTGAAGTGATCTCCTGTGCATCCAGTGCTGCAGTAAAGAGAATGCTTGTTTCTTAGCGCTACATTGATGTTAAGAGGTTTATTCCCGATTTTAGTGACAGGAGGAGCTAAGCAGACCCAATTATATCTCATTGCTGTGCTGTGGTTAGAGTAATAGTGTAAATGTCATCATTTTCTTCACTATACAGAGTTGATTAAGCTATGGTGAATAGCTAGATAACAGTTACAACCTGATAGTCTTTCAACTTTATAAGTAGGATGAATACAGAAGATATCACTGATGGCAGCATTATAATTTCTATCCCTTAGAAACATTCTGAACACCTAACCCTAAATGATGTGACCCGACACAGTGATGTCTTCCTGAGCATGTGGAAAATCTGAACACAGGCTTATTGATACATGGATGGCTCCTTTTTAATCTCAAATGTGCATTAGTTCTAGAGGTAAATGTTGACATGATTTTGATATACCTAATAAAGAGCATCAATAAATGGTTTAAAAAAAAAACAAACAAAACCTGAACAAAATAACTTGGTAAGCCTTATGCCAGAAGGGGTGGATATGGAGCAGTATCCCTGTATTGCTCAGCAAAGAATCACTGTAACAGGTGGTGAAACTGGCTTTTGAAATCACTGTGCCCTACCTGCACAACAAAAGCTTGATCTTTTCACTGGAGATTCTAAGGTTCAGTCTGAGCTTTAGTTATTGAATACAAATACATAAGCATACAAAAAAATGAACAGCATGATGAACAGATCTTGTGCATTGTCAATCTAGAGGTTGCTTGTTACTCTAGTAACTGATGTCCCTAGGAAATTTTCTATTCTGCAATTCTAAACTTGTAAATAGAACAATGACAGAGTAAATCACTGATTTAAGAGTGCTGTGATCAAAAGAAGGAACCTGGAGATAAGGGAGTGAGTTACTCCAACTCGTATAAACAATGCATGTCTGGTTAATGTTAAAAAAACTGATAGGAGGGGAACATCCTACGCCAAGAGGTGCCATAAGATGGATGATTGTCTTGAGAAGAAAATCAACAATAACTGGGGAAAAGATAAAGGGGCGGGGCGAAGACTGTGACTACTGACTCCAGTTTAAGACCAAGGAGACATCCTCCTCAACTTCGAGTTTGCACAGAATTTTTAAAGGATACTGTAACTTCAAATTGAGATAAGGTGTGTTGTTAACCAATGAAGGACAAAGTGATAAGAAACTAACCAATGGTCACTACAGTAAACTTGTATTCATGTAGTTTGAAGTTCTGTGTGGTGTGCTAGCTTTGTAGAATTACCAGCTAGCACTCCACTCTGCGCAGACATGGAATAAATAAATACCTCTACTCTAGGTGTATATTGTCATATTGCACACTGTGTAGATGACCCCACTTAAGGGGCAACATTATGGGAAAGGAGTCAAAAGCAAATAGTTAAATAACTGAATTTTTAAGGCAAAACTCTAATCTGAGAGTAAATGGAGGAATGTGAAGGTGCTTACATGACTATCAAAAGGGTAGATGAGTTAAACTGGTAAGTTTGAGCTCATTTTGCAGTGTAAATTGTTTCCTTACTCCTGAAGGAGAAATGAGGTGAGGGAATAGGGATATTAGCTGTGAATGGATTTGAAGTTGAAAACAGGTGTTTCATTTTATTCCCTTGATGCTTATTTCTTAAATGCTTTTCATCAGGTTGGAAGGTGAGAAAGGTCATTTGCCTTGACTCTGTAAGTCATAGATTTCTAAAACCTTCTGTATTGGTGCGAGGAACCGTCCAAAGAATTTCCAATGTGTATAAAAATTATTCAAATCACTTTCAGACTTGAAGAACAACCTAGAGAGTAAGCACAGCTCAGCTTGAAATCTTCCTGTACGCTGCTGTTCTTCATAAAATGCTGTGGTGAACACAAGCAGTAGACAGAAAGGACTTCCTTAGCATCCCTAAGTGAAAGTATTCACATTTGTGAGGAGACAAATGGAAAATAAAGCTTTTATTTGGAAACAAAGCTGAGTATCACGAACTTCTGGGTCAAGTGGAACAGTGCCAGTTTTTTCATTTGGATGTTATTGCTTGCAGATTTCAAAAAAAGTCCCTCTGTACCTACCGTATTCATGCTGTGCTGAATTGCAACACTAGGAAAAAGAGAAAAAAAATAAAATCTCATGTTTCAGCTCTCATACTGCTGCACAGGAGTAATCCCTTTACTTCAGGAGGACCTTCTGTCTGAAGAAATCAAAATGCTTTTGTAACAACCTGTACAACTCTCCTGGGATTATTCTTTTTTTTTTTTTTTTCATCTAGAAGACAACAAAGCCTTCACTTTCTTCCAAAGCTTCAACAAAATAAAACGCCAGTGCATGCTTGAGGAGACGGAGACATGGACTTTGTGTACTGTGTAAACAGAGACCTTTATTGTTCTTAACACTGAGAATTTATACTATCTTCAGAGCTGTGTCACTGAGCACACGTTAGGCTGCGTTATTATAATGTAATAACCTTATAATGTGCTGTACATTTGCTGTCTACGCACTCTTGCCTATACACTGGTTGGCTAAGCTAAAAGGCTAACTCTAACGTTGACATCCTGGTTATCAGTTCTTTTGTTCTGCAACTGCCTTTTCTTGTTGCACAGCTGCCAACTTTCTCCAGTTGTCCTTTATTATTCAATCAGGGACATAGTCGAGCCGAGGTGTCCATTTTCTACCAAAAAGCTCTCCACACGTGCTTGCTTGTCCTTTCATATGACCCAGAATATTACTCTTTTCTCTCTGTATTGTAAAATTTTGTACTAATTATGTGTGGCACTGAGTCCAGGCACAGTATCTCAAGTGCCTTGAAGACAAATTGCTTGACAATTTCAGACACTCATGACTTTGAATTAAGAATAGTTTAGTAAAGAGCTTAAGGATAATAATGAACTTAAGCAAAAGAAGTGATCTTGTATTCAGTAGGACTGTTCATGTATTTAAAAGTAGGCAAAAAGTGGAGTGGCTTTTTTGAACTGAAATCTGAAAACTGAAGTACGTCTCGGGAATATTCTTCCAGACAGCTTGACATGAGAGTGAACTAGCTACTGACTTGATAAATAAAGCCAGTATTTTCATGTTTTCTGTGAAACAGCACTGTAATACAGAGGTTGCTGTAAATATGTTTTATAGTGCACTTGGTTCTTGTTTTTTATTCAAGTGTAGTATCTGTGAGCCCCAGAAGTCATAGTTGGCTAGGGCAAAAAAGCCCAAGAGGTTTGCAGTTGCTTATCAAACACTGAATGTGAGTGGAGAGAGGGTTTATGGTTTGGTGCTATTAAAACCATTCAGTTGTAAGAAAAAAGCTGTAGAACTCCTCCCCCCTCCCCCCCC
>NW_020799143.1:20547758-20597182 GCF_003259725.1 Athene cunicularia | reverse complement strand
GTATAAGAGACAGCACACACACACACCCCCACCCCCACCCTTTACAGCTGACAGAATCGCATGTAGATTTTTGTTACTGGCATAAATAATATTTTAAATATTCAGATCTCTTGACTGACTAATGAATGCTTTTTACCATGCTGTAATGGTGTGTGTTGGATTTCCATGAGAATTTTGTCCTGATACTCTTTTTGCCACCTAACCACTGGGGGACATGTATCGAGTACTATTAGATTTTGAACTTAATTCTTCAGCCTTCCCTATCTTCTATAGGTATTAAAAAGCAGGTCAGACTTCTATCTATGCAAAGTGTTAGCTTTTTATTGGAGGATTTCAAATTTTTGTTAGTGGTTTTTTTTCCCAGTAATTTCTCATCTGTGAAAAAATACCAACCTTATAACCATACACTGCAGGGTTCTCTGAGTGTTTAAGTTTATGTGCAATGACAAGTTACTTTAATTTTTAGAGTATATTTGTGCTATAACCAAACACTGGCCCCCTGAACTGAAAAAAAACCAAAACCAAACCAAACCAAACCAAACCAAAAAAAAAAACCAAACAGAAAAAGCATGATTTCTGTGGTTTATACTGGATTTGTGGTATCATGGAAGCCTGCAAATACTCCTGATTTTACCTGCCAATATTTTGTTGTGTTCGTTTTTTGCCCTCCCCCCTTTCCTTCTATTCTTGGGGCTCTACTAGCTGGGACTGCAGAGAGTTATTTCATCTTCTATTTAGTGAACAGTAACTTTCTGGTTTCTAGTATAACTGCAAAGGCAGATTTAAAAGGCTGAAGTTACTACATTCTAAGGACTTGGAAAGCAAATGGCAAGACTTCAAATTAGTTATTAACAGAATAAAAATAAATTCTGTGATTTTCAAACCAGTTTCACAGTTTTTGTAAGTTAACAGTTGAAAGTATGCTGTTACTATAATCTTTGATTTCCTGACAATTAATTCTTCTATGTCTTTGTTTTGTTGAAGTGATTTCTCTCACTGTAAATTGTAAGAACTGACCTGCTGAGTACAGCTAATGAAGCTGTGCTACTAGTGTTTATATTAGTTTGACATTTTCCCAGTGATTTCTGGATTCCTGAAGTTTTACGTTCTTTTGTTCTGAAAATTTGGTTGGATTTGGTTGTGTTTAAAGATTAAGGGAATTTTGTTTTGAAGGGCTTCCAGGGAACCTAGCTTCCTCCATAGTTTCCTCTGCTTTCATCCTGTGGAACTCACAGGCACAGCTTGTTTTTAAGCTAATTTGAGTAGGTGAAGTAGAGCAGAAGTTTCATATGAGGATACACTGACAACTTTATGTGTATTGTTAACAGCATCCTATTTATTCCTACTGGTAGCTGCTTTATCTGGTGAAGTGTTGTGCAGCATTATCGCATGATGTCAATTAATACACTGTGAGACTCTTAATACAAGTGAATTTTTAACATACTTTTTTTTTTTTTTTCTTTTATGAACCCTATATGAATTCGTGTTTCCAAGTAGGAAGAAAGAAGGCAAATGCTGGAAAGAAATGTAAAGTTAGGACTGCAGTTAGTAATGGTGTCTCCCACTTTCCTTCCAGGTTGTTTGCATCCGTTCTACATGGAACGCTCTGTCACCAAAGCTGAGTTGTGATTCAAGACCTCTCATTTTAAAAGCACTGAATGAATTGTTTGCCCTGGTTCCCTCATTGACAGTGAATACAAATGAATATGAGGTATGTACTCATAGGCTAAGATGAGTCTCTTCTTTTAGTGTATCTTCATATATGAGATTTAAATGTGCCTGCTTGTTTTTAATATCTCTAAATTGAACTCACTGCCTAATTCAGGTTAATCATAATGCACATTTCCACACAGTTTCACAATTTTAGCTTGCATTAGTGAATGCTGGGAGATAGATGAGAAATTTTAGTGCAGGGTTGATCAGAGACTTCCCTCTCCCAGAATGTGAGGACATGTGAATGTATCCACAGTTCAAACCTGTGCCCATTCCACTTTCCTGGCTTGAAGATGTGGCAGCAGTTTGTTTCAGGTAACTGCCTCTATTTCAGCTGCTTATCTGGTTAAAGAAAATCTGAATGCCTGTTTGGTTTGTTTTTATAGACATTCAGAGCTCAAGTTATCAGCTTCCTTTGGAACAACACACAAAACAAGGTAGGTATACCACTGAAAATGTTAATTCCTGGTGTCAGCAACTGGATATTGAGTTTGATACCTTTCAGTCAACACAAGGTTGTCAGTATCAGCAATCTCATTTTCCAATAGTGTTTTCTTCTTGTCTTTAACTGTTTAACACCATTTTTGAAGCAGTGTAATGCATGTGAAAAGCAGTAACTGATGGTCCTAACATCTGCCCCTCCCAAGAAGAATTGTAACACAAGCTAGTTTGACTTCTCTGTTAGACTCCACCCTTGACATGGTGAAGCATTCATGGCGAAGCTGCATCTATGATAACTAACTCAATTCTTCAATGGGGTATTGTAATGCGGCGGAAATGTTGGACCATCATCATCATGTTGGTGGAACCGAAGTATTTTAGTTTATATATAGCTTGGATATTTCTACAGTAAACTGCCTTCACAGAAGTAATGGTGTGTAGTGATCAGAATGTTTGGTGCCAAGCCCAGATAATTGGTCTTGCTAGTTTGAATTGTATATATAAATTGAGAGTGCACCTCAGGAAAATATCATTATGTTAAAGTATTTTCCAGTGTTCAGTGGTTAGTGGATAGGCTTTTTCTGTATGTCATTTCCAGTAGGTAGCCATACCATATGTGTGATTTTTCTTTTTCTTCCCATTAATTTTCTAGGATGCTGTTGTAGCCATTTCAGCCTATAAATCACTCTCGTCATTTGACTCTGAAGAACATAAAATTCTTCATCTTCCTGAACAGGTAGCAATGCTATATGTTTAATAGCAAAGACATCTGACACTTCCATCTGACATGGGTTGTATCCTTTCGCAAGGGAAACAAAGTGTTGTGCCATCTCTACTAGACAATCATCAGAGCCTCATAGAAGGAATATGAGCTCCTGTTGGTGAAATGGAATGGTATTATGTATGCCTAACATAACTAGAACTTCAGAGAGGGGAAAGGCACAAACAGAGGCTGAGGTCTAAGCAGTCGGAAGATGGTTCTTCTTTCATTGGTTACATCAGCATGTTATTTTCGATCATCTGATTTACATTTTATGCTCTTCTGTTAATATTGCAATTGAGTCTTGACACTAAGCAGTTCTTGTGATTACTGCTTCATCCACTGCAGTAACACTCATGCTTAGTGCTTTTGTTCCTGAAATGGGTAAGCCAGTTTGAAAAGTAGGTACTGGTTTTTGATATAAGCTGAAAACTTTACCATTGTTTCTGTTCTGAATTTTTACAGCATAACATTTTGCTTTTTTGTTTAGATAAAGACAGCCAGAAAGGAATCAAGGTACTTATTGGAAAGCTTTTAAGCATGTAGAGGGTTGGTAAACTCTGAAACTTCAATCTGATAAATTGACTCCATAACCTTACAAAATGAAAGAGTGCAAGGAGGTGAACATACAAGGTCATCTATGTGGCTTTGTTTTTACAATAACCTTGTAAGAGAGACGAGGCAATAATCAGTAGTCCATCAGTACTTTATGCCATAGTAAATACTTCTGTAAGTTTTTATTTATTGCATTATTACAAGGTTGGCTCCATTTGCATGTTGTAACTGGCTATTATGAAAAGGTCAGGATAAACAACTTCAAAATTAAAAAACTGGACTTGTTTTATATAAATAAATGAGAAGAGTTCAGCATAAACCTTACGAATGAAAAATGTGTTTCACGTAGAAGAGTACAAGATAGAATGAGGCGAATCTCTAAACACTGCTGCAATACTAAATCTTTCACAGTAATACATAGGTCTGTATTATTGACACTTTATAATTGTTAGAAAATGAATAAATATGTTTTTACTGATAACCTTTTAAGAAGTGTTAAGTTTTTCAAACCCTGAAAACTAATACAGAAAAATAATGTATATCAGAAATGCTCTGTGTATATTAAAGTGCCAATATAAAATATTGTTTAATTGAAGAAGAATTGGAGTGAAAATGAAGTTTTAATCATATTCGTTGTCTGTAAGTGTCAAAATTAATTTTACTGTTACAGATATGGATTTACATACCCATATGATTTTTATCAACAAGTTTTGGCTTTCATTCAGGTTGAAGAAAAGTGTTTATTCTTTCAGCTTCTAATTAATTAAATTGAGTGAAATTCATGTAATGGGGAACTCTTCATATTTAATTGGTATTTTTGACACTTGGCTGACACTTGGAATCATGAAAGATAATGAGGATTCAGAATTTTTGTGCTGATACTTCTTTTTTTTATCTTTCAGGCACAGCCAGAAGTTGGCTCACAGGAGGAGGGAGACATGAGTGAAGATGAAGAAGAGGAGGAGACAGCAGCGGATCTTTTTGTTCCAGGTTCTTCATATATCAAGCTGTTGTCTCTAACACCAGTTTCTGTTTTAGAAGGTATAATATTTTCAGTATTTGGCATTACTTTGCAGATTTGTAGTCACAATGCCTGTACAGACGTGTGGCCTTCTTCTAATGCAGCTTCATGTTAAAGTGCACCTTTTTTTTTTTTTTTTTTTTTCTCCCCTGAGAAAATATCTTAGCAAATTACAGGTAAAAATGTAATGTAAAAGTTCAGAGGAGAACAAAACCCCCAACTCATTTTTAGGAAGACATTGAGTCAGAAGTTCTGATAGTGGTAAAAAAGCTTAGAACATGAGGTAAAAATTCTTGTCCGTCCTATATGAAAAGCCAGTTGCTTATTATTTACTTCAGGTGCCCATTGTTTCATCACAATGCAGCTTCAATAAGGAGACTGAGCAGATGGTTTTAAAGTCAGCTCTGGAAAAAACCCCACACCCAAACCCATAGTGTTTTATAAACAGACTATTAATAGTATTAAAACAATGCACAGGTATTAAAACAATGGACAGGTCTTACAAGGAGCAACTGAGGGAACTGGGGGTGTTTAGTCTGGAGGAGGCTGAGGGGAGACCTCATCCCCCTCTACAGCTCCCTGAAAGGAGGTTTTACAGAGAGATGGGGATGAGTCTCTTTAACCAAGTAACAAGTTACAGGACAAGAGGGAATGCCTCAAGTTGCACCAGGAAAGGGTTAGACTGGATATTAGGAAGGATTTCTTACAGAATGGGTTGTTAGGCGTTGGAATGGGCTGCCCAGGGAGGTGGTGGAGTCCCCATCCCTGGAGATGTTTAAGAGTTGGATTGACAAAGCACTGAGGGATCTGGTGTAGTTGGGAACGGTCACTGTTAGATTAATGGTTAGTCTAGATGATCTTCAAGGTCTTTTCCACCCTAGATGATTCTGTGATTCTGTAATGCTGTATACAAAATCTACTTAATCAATGCTTAATTTTAATGGTGCATGTTGATACAATAGGTGGTCTCTGGTTGATGCATTTCTTTTGACACCTATGCAGTTGAATCACCTTTAGTATTTGGGGTTTTTAATTTTCACTTGATTACTCTCATTAAAATGCTGTCATACACTTCCAGTTACAACATTATGACCTTAGTGCCTGGACACACACATTGGTATTTCACCGTTGTTCGTAGAATGCCTGGGATCTTCATGTGTGATTGCAATCTGTAAACTTTGCCATGAGATAGTAGTAGTATTTTGTAGTATTTCCTCCCCCGTGGGGGCTCCTAGAAAGATCTATTCGTTAAGTACTCCATGCATTGGCACCTAGAGTATGTGCAACCTCACCTAGAGAGTCTTTATGCACTAACTAGTAAGTTCTGGCAGCTTTGTGGGGAAGACTGACATAGCCTACTTCAACTAAAGAGTGAAGCACCTAGGTAGAAAACTCAAGCTGTGTAACGGGTGCTGATCTAGGCAACCTACCAGGAATATGGGAACCCAAAATGGAGTTTAGAGAGAACAGACTGAATGGAAAGATGCAGCTACCACAGACTGGTATAAAAACGTATATGCAAATAGCTTTCCAACCCAAATATTAACTGAATAGATTCTCCCTCAGAGGCACCTTCATCTTCTAACACTTAGTTAACACAGAATACAGAACAGCTGAGCAAAAGCTTTAGTGACCAGCAGGGGTGGTTGTTGTGAGTTAATTGCTCCACTGAAAGGGTATGAAGCTGTATTCAAGAGAAGATGTCCAAGATAGGTCAAGAGCCACAACATCTCTGTTCTGTTGCAGCTAAATCTGTCAGATCATCTGCTGGAATCCTGCTGTTATACATTATTGAGATTAATTCTCTGCTTCCTTACTGCTTAGAAGGAGAAGGACCAAGATGCTTTTTAAGAACAGTCTCTGTTTCTCAGTTTCCCCCGGAGTCCCTGTTAGTGCACACCAACTCTACTGAAACTTCTGAGGGAGGTTTAGCTTGCTGCTTGTGATCTCCCTTCTTGCTTTTCCTGGCTGATTCCTTAAACTCTGAATTGCTGCTTCTTTTCCTTCCCTCCCCCCTCTTTAATCCTTGCAGGAGGAGGAAAATCTTTAGGGTTTCTCAGCTTCTGCATGCTTCTTGCTGAAGAGGTGAAAATGCTATGGCAGCTGCAGTTAAAGGGTTCCAACCAGAAGGAGAGCTTGTCACTTGTATTACAATTGAATTGTGCGGTTTTTTTCCAAGTGTCTTCTTCATCTCTGGGGGAGGAAAATGTCAAAGCTTGCAAACAAATCTACAGGCCCCATTTCTGCAACAGAGCTGAAGAGAAATTAGGAAACAGAGTAAAAGTAGACTTTCTCTGGCAGTTTATTGGAATATGCTGCGATTCTGATTTACCATAGCTGTCTGCTTATGTGAAGCATAGGAAAATGAAGTTTTCTTAGCATTTCCTCTGAAATATCTTTAAAACTGATTTGTCATTTCATTTTCCATATTGTTTCAAACCATTGGAGTCCACAGGTTATCAGAATGGGTATGACAGCCTTATTATTTTTTCTTTTAATAGTTTTTAATTCTGGATGTCTGATACCTGGTAGTCAGAGAAATAAAAATGATCCCATATAAACTTCAGACGACAGCAGTTTATTTTTTAGTATTAGCATTGAGAAGTGTATCTCTGCAGGAAGGCTGCTAAGAATTTTGTTCCTGTGATGCTAGTTACCTCTTTTTTCCATCAGACTGATTCCAATCATTAAAATATGATATTCTAGTGTTTGCTGCACATCTAGGTGTTTCATTAAATGTATCCAGATTCTGTAGTTTAAGTTATATCTGGCAGCCTAGATCCTTGGGTTGTATCTCTTGACTGAAGGGTTGCTTTTTGATGTCTCATGAGTGTTAAATCCTTTGGCATAACTAGCAAGTGCAATAATATGACAGCACTGGTACTACATGTGCTAGGGCATCTCTGTCAGTGTGGATGGTTACCAGCAGAGAAAGAGCTGTCCTCTTTCAGAAAATGTTTCTTTATTGCTGTAGCCACACTAAACAAAAAAAGCTCTTATGAAAGTCTAGAGCAGGTAAGAGGATAGTGTTTTCATGTCAATGTATTCACTTTTGTTGGAAATAGTATGTGGTGTGGAGGATTAGGGACAGAGATTCATAGTTTCGGTGTGAATCACGGTAGTGAAAATTGCTACCTGCATTCTGAGGTTTTTGTATAAAGCACATTGGCATTACAGGTGGATGAAAAAAATCCCCAGATGTAAGTACCCTCCATGCCGTGGTACAAAACCCTGTCAAATTTAGACTGCTATTGCCCTATAAAGTGCATTAGCACTAGTGCACTAGAAAGAGCATTGCTGAAAATCATGAGAACTTGCTGCAAATAGGAAATGTGAGGAAGTTCCAGTATAAAACTGTTTTATTCCAAGCTGCCATAGGTATTTCTTGGACTCAGAAAGGAGTGAGAGCCATTTTGTCTCCTTTGTCCCTCTAGTTCCTAATCAAAGTGGGACTGCATGTGATTTGGGAAGTTGTATGCCAAAGTTTCAAGACTAGTGTGAAACAGCTGTTTTGAATAGCCTTAAAACTCAGTTGTATAATGAAAGCACTAATGGACTTGTAAACATAACAGGTTTGCAAGGTGCTGGTACAATGTTGGCTATCAGTTGTGATGTGATAACAAAAACCGTGCAGTCATTTATATGTACATATATGGTACATACAGAAACACAACACTTTTTTCTAATGTGTGCCTGTAAAGGCTGCTTCAGACTGACTTCACAAATGAGTAATAACTTTATATTAATTCTACATAATGTTAAACCTGGTTAGACTATAAAATGCATAGCTTGAGAGCACAGAACTTAATAAACAATTTATATTGCTATGGTAACAGAAATAAAGGTAATACTTCCCTGGCTGTATCCACCATTTGCATATACATGCTCTCTATCCATCTACCCTCTTTGCATTGTGCTTCTTTTAAATCTCTTTAAGAACAACCTGATTATAGAGACAGTATTTTCCACTGTGTTGGTAAACTTTGGTTTTATTTCTCATTGTCCTTCTGTCAGCTTGTGCTAGTGTTATTGATGTAACAATCAAAGAATGCTATCAACAGCTCATGGAATAGTTAAGGCTTTTTTTTCTTTGCAGCCTTAGTATCTGATGTGACTTCCACAGAGCCTCTTGAAGTTGAAGTGTGGTGTCAGCAAGTATGGTGTCAGAGACTTGCTAAGAGTTCTCAATCTTTGACCTTGAGCTTTCATCTGAATGTGTCATTACTAGTTTATCTCCCCTGAAACATGGGTGTCATTTTGGGTTTTCCAGGGTTTATTTGACATTCCCTGTCCTCTCTCCTCACTTTCTTGCACTTCATCCAGGATTTGAAGAGTTTGCAACATCACTTGTTAAACAGGAGATGACCAACATGCCCCGTGGTGTGTATCATTCTGCCTTGAGAGGAGGGACTGTGCGCTCAGACCAGGGAAAGACCATAGCAGGTGTTCCAAGCTTCTTGCTGAAAATGTATGAGAGGAACAAACAACCAGGCATGACACCAGGTCTTGCAGGTAAGCTGTCGCTTTCCTGAAGTTAGACAAGTATACATGCTTTGACCCAAAGATTTCTATGAATCTGAAAGTGAATCAGATTAAAAAACAGTGACTTATGCTGCTTGCATATGTTTACATACGCTTTTAAATTGTTGGCTTAATGAAGTTTACTTTGCTTTGTGTTCTCCACTGACTTATGCAAGACTTCTGAACTATTAGCATGAGCATGGGTATTGATCTTTCTTTTCCCCTTTCCTCCCTCTTTAAGCTGGCATGTTGTTGTGTTACGACCTCCCTGTCCATCTGGGCAAAGATGGCAAACCTATTAATCGATTTCTGGCCAGCAGAGGACGCAATTTCCAGCAAATGTTGGTGGCTCTTATTCATGAGGTAAGCTGCTGGCTTTTCTTCCCTTTCCAGAAGCATTATGCTTCCTTCCCCCCCTTACTACTTCATTTGTTTATGCTAATTATGAATTAGTATCAGCTAGCAATGGCATGTATGAATGCATCATAGTTAACTAAAGTTGCTGTGAGAGTTAACTAACCCGATTTGAACATCTAAATGCTTTTTTCAGTGTCAACTGCTGAAGTACTTCTGAAAATCAGTAGAACAGAAGGTGACTTTTGCCTTTATATGCCTTGTAGACTACTATACCTGCCTTATACCTGTCGTATGTAACCAGTTGTAGATGAGTAGCAGGTCTGAACAATGATGGAATGCTGAAAAAATGATATGTACACCTTGCTAGACTTGCTACTTTATTCTGTCTCTTAAATGTTTCAGCTCCCTGACCTGTTAGGCTTATGCCAGTGAAACCGTCCAGTTACCTTTGGTGTGGTTTTGGGAAAAGGACATGAAATAAGCCTCCACTTAATCACTACAGAAAATAAAGTACTTGTAACAAAATCTTTCAGAATCTTTAAAATTATGGTACTTTTATGGTTGATATGAAAGTTGATCTTTGAAAATTTTGGAGAGCAGTAAAACAAAATAAGTAGTTGAACTGTATCTATGGAAATAAATGTTCTTTTCCCAATTTTATGCCAGTGTGAGCAGTTGCTAACGCAAGTGGAAATGTATTAATCTCTTGAAAAGTTCATAAAATAGTGCCGTTAATAAAACCATTTTGTATTGCTGCAGAGGTTAATTACATGCATCTGAGGGTGAAGTTTCTGCTCACAAGACATAAATAAGAATGTATGAATTATGTCAGTCAGATATGAGCAAGAGAACATAGATGATGATAAATAAAACTTTAATAAAATTTAGATTGAGTCTTAGCTATTATGTCCACAAAATTAAAAAGTGTGTGAATATGTGGACATTTTAAAGATTTTTTTTTTTTCCACCCAACACCAATACTAATTCCTGTTCTACTTTTCCAAGATAGAAAAGCTTAAATGGTCCTATTACTCTCCCTTTCTCAAACCTATGTACAGGTTGTTTGGTGCTGTTAAAGATAATTTGGTTGTATGCTGTTTCATACAGAGGAGCCTTTTCTTCAGAGCACAGGATGAATCCTGTGTTGACAACAACCCAGAACTGTGTAATAAAAGAAAGTGTTTTATATTGTACTTGTTGCA
The DNA here is from genome assembly GCF_003259725.1 of Athene cunicularia. Classification (NCBI taxonomy): domain Eukaryota; kingdom Metazoa; phylum Chordata; class Aves; order Strigiformes; family Strigidae; genus Athene; species Athene cunicularia. The sequence continues at coordinate 20,586,612 of NW_020799143.1, read as the reverse complement.
GTAGTTGGAAGAGGTAAAATGAATGTGATAGGGGTTGCAGGTGGGAGTGTGTCTGGGTCTGGATTTTGGTTTGTGACTGATACCCAAGAGACCTACGAGCCTATGTGCTGCAAAATTTCTTTTTATTATGCTAACAAAATCACTGATACCAAAGACTTTCTGTTATGTAGGGATTTGAGGGGGAAGGTTGCATGCACAGGGTATGGAGAGTTTTCTGTTTCCAAACTGAAAGCCTGACACAGAATACATGTGTCTGCAGTGGAAGATAATGGGGGCTACATTGTGATGGCTATGTTGTGATCCTCTGATGCTCCCACATGACTCCCTTCTGCCTTTGCTTTCAGGGCCAGCTTACTGCTTGTTCACACTGCATTAGTACTGATTCACTCTCTTGGTCTTTTCAGAGCAAACTAGCTCCCTCTCTAGCAAATCTGCCTGCAGCATAGTTTGCCTGAAATTTCCAGTCAAGTGATGTGGTTATGTACCATGTGAAACTGGATGCTTTTACCTAGTGTAGTTTTCCAGCTCTGTACCATATTTCAAACATTTCTGTGTACTAGCATACACACAAATTTTTTACCTTTCATACAACATCTTACCATTTTGGTCCTTCTCAACTGAAAAGTCACAGAAAGTAATAATCATGTCTTGGGACCCCAGAGACACCACATGGATCCCAGTAGAAGTGAGGGCCAGTGGTACAAGGACAAAAGCCAGTCTGCAACAGTTGGACTGGGATATAGAAATCTCTCCCTGGTGCTGTGTTAATGAAGGCAGTTTCAACAGGGTTATGAAGTAATTAAGATGGCAAGTTCTCTCAAACTAGTAAAAATAAAAAACTCACCTTTACACACAGATCTGAAGGTATCTAATCATGTTTGCAAATTTAATAAGTATTTTTCATCTTGACATCTGTACTGCTAAAGAATGAAAGCAGAAACTGGAGATGATACCTGTCATAATCACAGGAGTGTGCGAGTCACTTAATGCGTGTTTTCTAACTACTTGGATGCTCCAGTGGAGAGCAACAGAGGAGGTCTACAAGGGTACTGCAAAATATGTCAGAAGAGCAGATTTAGAGTGAGTAGCTCTGAATGAAGCATAGGTTTGCATAGCATCCAGAAAGAAAAGCTCTGCCTTCTGTGTAGTTGCTTCATTCAATGGGACCTGGTTCTGCCAGAGGTTATATAATAAATTATATTATGTTATAATAAAAGCCATGTATTAAAGTGTTATATAAGCTGAATTACAGTGGAATAAGGATTAGTTCTAAACTATTGTGTTGTAAACTACTCACCTGTTGCCTTACTGAAGCACCAAATACAATCTCTGCTAAAAAAATTATTTCTGTGTACTAGCTGTTATGTGATTATAACATCCAGCAGCACATAAAAATTTACTTTTCTTGTGCTAACAAGCTACCTTCATAGAATTACAACCTAAAATGGTTTGCTTGACAGAGCATGGGTTTTTATTGAATATGGTCAACTGCATGGAGTTAGTGAATACATAACAATGAGTGGAGACAGAAATATTTTATCAAGCACCTCAGAGTTTTACAAAGTCAAATGATTCAAGGTGTAGTAAAACTGAAAAGAAATCCAGGTATGTTTGAAATATAAAGCTAAACACAAAACATCTTCAGACAATCCTAACTGTACCCTTTTAGTGAAAGTTCCCAATAACTATAGAATTTTGATCAAAATATATCAGTATTTCTGTTCTTGGCTTTGTCCTGGTTTCAGCCGGGACAGAGTTAACTTCCCTTGGGCTGAGAGGGAGCCCAGCTAGAGAGCCGGGTCTGGATCGGTCACTGGAGCATTCTGTATCGTGTGACATCATGCTCAGTATACAGGTGGACAGTGCTTGTTCACGCCCCATTTCAGTTTGGGTTTCCCAGTTGGCACAGCGGGATTTCTGGTGGGGTTGGGATTGCTGCTTTGGGGACGGGCTGTGTACTGGTCACCAGTTGGTAAGCCACTGCTGCATTTTACCCCTTTGGACTTACTATTGTTACTGTTGTTTTTTTACTATTACTATTTTTTTTTATTCAACCTATGAATTTCTTTTTTTTTTGTCCATCCCCTATTTCACCGGGGAGGGGCGGGGGGAAGTAAACATCTGGCCACATGGTGATTGGCTACCAGCTGAGTTCAAACCACAACAGGCTTACACTGCTTGCCTTTTTTTCTCTTGTACATAGAGACAGTTATAGTTAGGGTTGTCAGGAAAAAGCTATTTGGGCCTTTGGCTTGAAGTGAGTCCCTGGGCTCACTGGACTGAGTTTCATGCATTAGTGTTTGTTTAGCCCTTGGTGTTCTTCTGGGGAGCAGAGTTTAACAATAAAACCAGGGAGTTTAAGCTACAAAGTTATCACATAGCAGTATTGGTCTAAGAAAATTACATTAGTAGGATGTAGGCTCATTTTTCCCTGCACTGGCTATATCAATTAACGTGTTTTTGCAAAGTCATTGCTTCAGAGTTCAACACAGCACATTAAGAAACTTTTTAAAGGGATTTTATATTACTGGAATGACACTTGTTTGCTACTGCTTTGACTCCTTTTTATTTTCATTTGGGGGGGAGGGGTTTGGGGAGGTAACTCTCATAGTGACTTTTTCAGTAAAGTAGGAAGTGTTTCCTTAAAAAGAAGACAAAGTTGTCTTTCAAGCATTGCAGTCAGCATAAAACTGAAAACTACGAGGTGGATGTAAACACCAAGAAATGACAATTAACTGGGAGATAGGAAGCATCCATTTATTTTATCTCTCAAAACCCCCTACTAGCTGTCATTTCCTTAGTTAGGGATTAGCTGTCATCAGTATAATTGCCATACTGGGATAATAACATTTTTATCTATCATCTGTAGAATATGAACCTCCAGGTTGCATATCTGTTTCTGCATATGCTTAGTTGCCATTATTACACTTAGTTTTTTGAGAACTGGGATACAGGGAGGGTCTTGAGACAACCGGTTTCATTTTGTGAGATTCTTTACATGTAAAAGTGTGGCGTGAGATTCTGCTACAAAAATGAGTTACATGAGGTTTTTATGCAGAGGAAAAAATTTCTTCTTGTGTGTTTAAAAGTCTATAAAACATACAAATTACAAATACCTGGGTTTAGCTGTCATTCAAATCTAACAGTAACAACAGTAAAAAGGTAATTAACTGTTAAACCATAATGGGTCATACTTACTCTAGGTGCTATTTTATTCTAGATGCTGTTCTAGCTGAGGGATTGGATGCAGCTGTAATACCTGTCAGCAGGATCAGATTAAGATGCAGAAGGGGTTTTTGATGTTGTTTGTACTGGTATCTCATGGGAGACAGAACATACAGAAACAGCGATGCATTTGAAATGCTGTGTTGCCCTTTACTGGTCACTGGTGACTTGAAAGAGGAAGGTCATCTTTTCCCTAGAAATGAGGAAGTGCGGTTTGACTATTAAACAGAGCTTGTTAACCTCTCTTTGAGATGATGTAGTCACATTGGTCAGAAGTCACACAGATTATGAGTTTTCTTAGTTTTCTCTATGGCTGCCTGGATCATACTGCACATGAAGTCCCAGAGGTTTATCACAGTCACCTGGGCTGAATCAGATAATTATCTGTCACCCTTTCAGTTTTTGGAGTAATGATTCCTGGGAGTTTATAGTAATAATGTCTTACCAGCTTCGCATAGCTCTGTTGTGAAGATGAATGAGGATGAATAGTCACATACGTTCATGTCATGTACCATATGTTTTGGTGGTTCTGTAAATGTATGTTTTGAATTAAAGTTATTAGGCTTCCAGCTAGCTACCCAGCTTTTCTTTCTTTAGTGGAGGTGAAAGGAACAGTTCATGCTACATGCAGAAAGCACAAAGGCAGCCTGCTTTTGGCACACAGGTGTGGTAAATGTTGGCTTTGACAATCTAAACTGGTGCAGGTTTTAAAATAAAGGAGGATAGTCTTGCCCTTGCATGTTTCTCAAGATTAAAGTGCTTTCTGTGTGTTGGAAATAACACAGTCATTTTTCACTAATAATTATTGATACTTAAAGGCACAGGTGCAAAGTTGGCTGCTAGTGGTGAGTTATGCAGTGTTAAATATTGCTCTACAAATACTAATCATGTTAGACACACTGTACTCATGGAAGAAGCATTCCCTGCTTCTGTTTTAAGTGTGTTCATTAGATGTGCTGTGATGATATGCATCTTTGAGCACTAAAGTGGAAAGCTCATTCTGTAAATTTCTTTCCTCATTTGATTTTGGTGTACTTAAGAGATTCAACAGCTTATTCAGAACTTGTATGTGGAGTACCTTAAGATGATAATTGGATTTTCTGGAGCAGAACTCCCTGGAGTGTATTTTTTTCTGTGCTGAGGTATTTCAGTGGATGTAGTTCAGATTATGAAATGCTTTGTGCTGGTTTCCACTACTGAATTTACTGAATGTATCTCCTCCAGTGATGTAATAGTATCCAGAAAGTAAGTTTGCCGACTGAATTTTGCTTTTTACTCCTCAGTCTAATGTGCCTTGTAGAAAGACTTTTTTTTTCTCACAAAGGAATGCTGGGGGAAGGATTTTGAAGTCTGTGCATGCAAATAGGTTAAAAAGAACCTCTAAGGAAAATTTGAGATGAAAGGAGTTGCTACTTCACTATTTCATTGATACTGATGTGAATATGTAATGCTATCCTTATTTATGAAATCCCTGAAGCTGCAGTTTATACATCCCATATGTGAGGACACTTAAAACATGCTTAAACATTTCACTGACATATGGTTATTGTCTCAAACATGTTTTCACAGCCACACATTTGTTAGAGATGAGCTGAATGTAAGGACCATGTGAGTTGGAAGGGCTATCAAGATGGAAACCCATTGTACTTAGTAAAAGAACTTCCTGGGAATCGCAGTCTCCCTTCTCTACAGCAGATTTTAAGTTGGGCCATAAATACTGATATCATAGTTTCTAGGTTCTTTAAACAGTATTATCTCAATTAGATACCCAGGGAAGTGATAGAAACATGTTTAATTTCACTGTTCCCTAAATTTGTTTTGTGTGCCCTCTGCTGGCTATGTATCAGTGCAAAACGAGTAAGCAGTACACAGAGACATCTGTGATAGCACAAAGGCACCAGTGATGAAAGAAAGCTCATCCAGAATTTGCCATGGTGTTTGATTTTTATTGGGAATGCACTGGAGAGGGGAAACGAGATCCTGATTTAATTTTAAATCACCTTCCAGTCTTGCAGAAGCATGTAAAACGTGTGCCATGTGTATTCAGAAGTGTTGAAGTAAAGAGTGGTATCTCCTGTGGTTTGTCTGCATTTCCCTATCTTGGGTTTTGGCCAACACAGTCTATGCTTCTGTGTCTTTTCAGGGATACATGTCCTTCTTAAGCATTGATGAACAGGCTCAGATTACTAGCTCCTAGCTCATGCTGTTTCTTACTGCCTCAGATGTCAGGCTGCAGCTCTTCCCTGAAAACTACTTGGCAGCCTGGTCTGGCTATGCTGCCTCCTAAGAACATCCCAGGACCAGTGTGGCAGTGTTTCACAATCACTCGTCATTGGTTCAGAAGTCCTCTGAGCCCCTTTCCATGCATCTCCCACCTGCCCAGTATCTTCTTACGCATAAATTGCGCACTCAAAAGAACATGAACTTAATTGTCCTCTTTGTCTGTACTTGCTAATATTAGTTAACTGATGCTTAATGTAGTTTTTGTTACTACTGTGTATCCAGTGGTACAGAAGAATTAAAAACTGCAGTTTCTGTACCGGAAACCAGCAGTCATCAGCACTGTTTATGTGATAAGCTTCAGTACCATGTCTTATCATTTTCAGTCATAGATGAATTTTATTTGAATGTTCTTTGTTATGTGAAGATGTTTTATTCCCTCTTGTCTTCCTCTTATTCCACATATCTGCAAAATGGTTTCTGCCATGAAGAAAGTTCATTTAACAAAAGCTGTTCTTCTGATCATTGAGCACATCTGCAACTTTAAATAAGATGCCTGAGGTGCTAATAAACATTCCTGATTAGACCACATTGTCTGATTGCTTTAAATGCAACAATACACCTAGAGCTTTGTGTTTCCTGCATGAACATCTGCTTTTGATGTGGTGCACAAGTGTGGATTATGTGATGAACTTTGTAGATCACAGTAAGACCAGACAAATCTAAATGCACAAATCTAAAATAGTGTCAGAGTAGAGGCAAAGGGGAAGACTGGAGTTGCTGCAGATGCCTCGGGAATCCAAGGCAAACAATTGTGACTGGAGCCTTGACTGCTCATCAATTTATTGAAGGAATTGATGAGCAGAGATTAGAGGGATGTGTGAATAAAATTCTGGTTAAAAAGGTGGGGTGGATTAGGTCATCACTTTTGATTGGTTGACTTTTAAATTGTCTTTATTTGTATAGATGTGTTAGTACTTACACAAAACTGTTTTAAGTTCACCACTGACAGTGGGCATGAGGCTTTATCACGGTCCTTCAGTTTTTGATGTAAAATCCATGTAAAGAATATTGACTGCTTAATGTACATCATGAGGGGCATAACGTAGAGGGGTTGAAGCAGGAAAACTTAGGACAATAATCAATGGACAAGGGGAATTCAGTTTATCTTAGTTAACCATTCTGTACAGAGGAGGCCAGTGGAGCACATGATGGAGAAAGGAGAGTTTTGCATACCTTGAGGCATGGAGTGTTTTATGTGTTAACAGTGACTAGTCTGTGTAATAAAATAGGAAAAATGTAATGATCTTCTGGGATTAAACCTGGCAAAATTAGTTATTCAAGGTGGGCTTTGCACAATTTTTGATCACAGCTCATGTGTTCTTTTAATTCAGAAATAGAAAGTGTAGGCCTTAAACAGTGGATACCGGGATATATCCCATCTCATTGCAACCTGACATGTTTACCTTTCCCTTGTTGAAAATTGATTGCCCTGGAAACTGCTGAGGTTGATTAACTCCAATGGAGTCCGAATGGCTGCAATGACATTTTTTCACATTTTTGGTAGAGGCAGACAGTAGAAATAACTGGATGGTAGCAAGAAAAATCAATTCTGTTGCCCACTGTGGAATATGATGAGCTATAACAATAAACACTCATCGTTTTAATTATGGAGTTTATGTTGTTTGTGGGTCAAAAACCACAGCAGTTTAAAAGGAGAGGACACCTGAACTCCTATCATACTTCAATAAAATGTTGCTGCAATTAAGACAGTCCTGGACAGAGAGAAATAGAGCCTCTTCTAATTAGTTATTATACACAATTTTTGTGAGTAAATATATTTTGATTTATAAATTGCATAACATGCAAATTGTGAGGACAGCATCTTCTGGAAAAGTCTTTGAGTCAGTTTGCTATGGTGCTTATTGAAGGGAACAACCTTGGGCTCCTGAGGAAAGTCCATGCACATACATCAGATTAGAGTTGACTGAGTTATTCTTTGGTTGTGAAGTTGGGGCTCTCATACCTACATGGGACTTGGAGGCAGACTGGCAGAGCTGTTGCATATTCCTTTAAACTATCTCTGAGATGGTGGTGTTTCTCTCCTGTTAGTTCTATAGTGGTGCTTCCTGGGAAGAAACTTTGATTCCTTTCTCTCTTTAACAGTTCCTTTTCTTAAAGGAAGTTTGAACTATGTACTTGAACATAGTTATGTATACCCCAGTCATGGATACTAAGTCATTGTGTATAACCTCCCTTGTATTTAGATAGTCATCTACTTGTATTTAAGCGTCTGTTTAAAAATTTTAGAAGCACATAAAATTTACAAAAACTGTGACAATCATAAACTGTACTAACATCTTTGTTAAGGTATGTATTGTTTGTCTACCAGTGGTACCAAGTGTTGTGCTTACTGCCGTGTATAATTCCACTGTGCTCTCTGGGATCCAGTTATTTATTCAACTCCCTGAAGCAACCAATTTTGTCTGACCTGGGTAACGAAGTTGAAAGTAGCTTGGTGTGGGTAGTCAGAAAGGAGAACAATGTACATTATCACTTTAGTTTCCTGCACCCATGTGTATTGCCCTATGGGCATGAGCAAATGGTTGATTGCAAATCAGAGGTTGGAGAACATATATTCTGCATATGTTAGACTTAATAAAACTATTTCTACCTTTTCTGGTGTATTACACAGGTTAACATTCAACCTTCTGAATGGCACCGCTCCATACTGCTGCCACAGTCCTGGTTAGGATTTATGAGTCGAACCTACAGTGCAATCCTGCAGGTAATTTTGAGGTACATAGTATTGTGCACATTAATGTTTATTCAAGTGGTATGGATTTTATTTTTACCAAAAAGAGCATCCATGCAGGTTACAATGATTTAAAAATAAAGCTTGAGGTATTTAATAATAAGATTACAAAAATGAAATCAAAATAAGATGAGTCTCCAGTTAATGGCAGCACAATCTGGGATACTTTGTAGAATTATAGCTTCTGCTTATGCTTCATGTTCTTTCAGTCTTGTTCCTGTGTCAAGTGACAGAATATGTGAATTCTTAGAATTTTCAGAATGTGAAATTTTAGCTAGAGCTCTAACCTATTGTTTTGAGTAGGAATTTTTTAATAATAGTATCACAAAGGAGACGGAAGCTATTGAGTAATGATTCATTAAATAGAACTTCTCTTAACCAGGATGTAATGCTGTCACACTGTGAGAGACTGGTCTTTTGATTTTTCCACCCTATATAATGATTAGGAAATATCTTAAAACCTTTCTTTCATTAGGTTAGCTGACCTGATATCTAGAACAACATAGTGCCATTTGTTTTTTAAAGAAGAAAATGGTCTAAAAAACTTGTAACAAATAGCTGCCTTCTAGAAGGTTCTTTTTGTGCTACTAGAAGGGTTTATTTGAATTTCCAGGCCACATCAGCCGTTTTCAACGTGAGCAGCTCTGGTTGCTGAGCAAACTCTAGAATCTTTGACTGTTCTTTGTTTTGCTGTGCAACAATACGCTTCTCTTAACATTTTCAAAACAAGTTTTATGTCGGACATCAATAAAATACCAGATTCCAAGAGCCAGCCCCATTACAAAGCAGGCAGCAGCAGTTTGAGTTGTAGTTTTAGGTCGTAACTACAGAGGGGGCCATTGTTGCTTGTACTTAATTACTTTCCTGTTTTGCTTCCCACATGAGGCAAGATTTCATAAGAAGCTTGGTATTTACCAGACTTGTTTCTGAAAGCCTCTATAGAATGTCATGCTATTTTACAGGGCAGTAGAACCTATTTTTGTTGCTTCTGAAGTCCCTCACTGGAAGTCCCTCACTGGAGACCTAGTCTCTTTACTTAGTCCTTATGCTTCTGTAGTACATTTAATCTGAAATGGCCAAAAAAGACTACAGTGTAAGATGAGCAGTCTGAATCATACATAAGTTAGTATTTCTAAACAGCTAGTAGAGTTATAATTTTTGCAATATGGAGGCAGATGTTCAGAGTCTGGTTCACCAAAACACTTTTGAGAAGATTTTTTTTCTCTCTGGACACCTGCAAGTCCTCTTGTTTTTTATTATGTCTACTCACATGCTTAAGCACTTCTTCCAATTTGTGCATTCAACATATTTTTGAGACTGAAGTCAACCTCATTATAATCATCCTATAGGTCTTGATTTAATACAGAACTTACACCAGTGTTTATGTGTTTGGGGAAGTGGCAATAGGTTTTTGCATAGTTTTGTGCAGTTTTCTCTTTAGTCAGTGTGTTGTATATTGTACTTCAATCTCTGTGGAGAGTCACCTTTTGAGTGACACTTGGATTGCAGGACTCTTTTACATTCTCAGGTTTTTATGTACATCCAAACTACAAGTATTCGGTACCTGAAAAACACAGCTTATGTGCCTGTATTTTTCAGTTAAGGCTTAATAACTGACTAAAGAGACTGAACATTAAAACAAAAGTGCTTAAAATATAACAATTCTAAGAGGCCAGAATCCATAACATTTCCTTTAAGGTACAGAAAGAACTGTTGTAGCAGGTTGCAGGGAGGTTGATGTTCTCAAAAGGGAAAGAATGAGGAATTCTGTTTAGGTAATGAATCAAGAAAGTGATGTTTTGCTGTTAGAATCCATTTTAGCTAGCAGGCTTCTAAATGTCATTTCTTGCTTGTTGTACCCCTTCCCCTTTGTACAGACTAGGAGAGATGTCTCAGTATCTGTGGGTGGTTTTGCCATCTGCAGCTTGTTTTCTGCGCTCAGAATAAAAAATTATGGATTCTTTTACTTAATATATTGTATATTATGGTGGAATCCCATATGAAAAGCAGTTAAGTTCACATATAAGTAGCCCCCAGGTGAAAGGCTATGTCCATTACCTCAGTGTTCTTTGAAGAATATTACGATAATTGGCCTTGTGAGATCCACTTCTGACTTACTCTGTAATTCTGCAGGGGAGGCAGGCAGAACTGGAGATGCAGTTAAAACATGGAAAAGAGGATCCTGAAGAGGTGCAGTACAAACAGTTTACAGCCTGGCTCTGGTAAGGAACTTCCTGTCTGCTCCTGATCACTTGTAATGGCGGATGAGATGGCAGAGGAGGGCAAGACTTCAAGGCCTTTAGTTTTGCAAGTTTAAAGACTGTATGAGCACTAATGAAAAAAACCCCAAACAACCAATCAGATACAGTGACCAAGGTGAAGAGTGGGGGAGCAGGAAGAGACTGCTGGGCAACTTGTGAGGATTCCCATATGCACAAATTCACAGGTACCTTCCCCTTTACAGAGCCTGAAACTTTGGAGTGAGCAACTGGAAGGAATGGAAAACTTTTATTTGTTTTCTGTCATGTTAAAGCAGACGGTTTATGCAAAGAGCAAAACTTACTTGTAGAGAGTAAGTGAGTTGTCTCACTAAAAATGACTTGGTAAAAGAAGTGTAAGCCATGGGGTGATGTATGTCGTAGTGAACAGAGACACTCCTTAGTTTGCATGGTGAATTGGCAGTGTTGACCCTGAGGATGTTGTTTAAAATCAAGCACATGATGCATACCCTGATACATATCCTCAACCACTTCTGCTTCAGCTGAGGAGTGTGCCAGGATTTAGCCATGTATTTGAATAGTCAGGGGGACTAAGTGGGAAGTAGGAGGCTTCATGGAGAGAAAGAATGAAATATTAATGGACAGTATAAATGTCTATTTCTGTGCTTGTTCATAAGTGCATTGGGAACAAAGTATGTACAAACAAAACCAAAATGCCCTTTGCCCATTTCAGTCAAAAAGCTGTTACTAAGTCCCACTCAACAGAATACAAAATTTACATCTGTTGTCCAACTCAGTCTAGGTTACGGAGTTTCATAGTAAGATCCATAATGGTATGATATTGTAGAAGAGACTCTTTATGTTGCAGTGGCATAATTTTCTGCTGTTACTCTCCCTGATTGCTTTCTTGATAGAGTATAAAACTTCCCAGGTGAGAAGAATGCCTATAACAATGCTGCTTTTTGTAGATTTTTTGTGAACCAATTTCTGCTCTGTATTTCCTAAATAGCATTAATAGAAACTACATCAAAAATGAACAGAATTCCATTTAACAGTAGAGAAAAAAAAAGTAGTAAGTGAACTGAGAGCCTGATATTAGCCTTCATGTTTTTTCCTGTTCCTTAATAGCTTGGTGCTTCAGGACTCCAACTTCAGCACCCATTATTTATTTGTGTTGCCCACTGGGTTTAACCTGATTGTTGACAGCTTGATATAAACTTGTGTTAATACTTTATTGTGTAAGTACTGTGCCATTTTGCATTAGTATTTGCCAAGTTGGTGTATTTCTACTGTATATAGGTTTGAAACTGTGTGCAGAACCAGTGTGGTTATGAACGAAAGCCTGAGTAGGTTTCTTTTAAAGCCCAGATATAACTCAGTCTTATACAGCATTATTTTATGAGGCATGCATTTTTAGTCTTCTGTTCGCGTGTTGTGGAACTGTGATTGGTGTATCTTTTTTGTAGGATGACAGACATGGCCAGGGTGGTATTGTATTTATAGTCTGGAGGACTGCTTTCCTCACCCAAACCTGGCAATATAGAAGACTCACTGTATCTGCTTCTGTCTTTGTATGAATGCAAATCTAAATAAGTGCAGACAAGTAGCCTACTCTAAATTAACTACAATAATGTGTAAGAAATTATAACTACTCCTATGGCTTTCATTTAAATGAAATCATGTTACGATACTGCCTAACAGCATAACTGCCTGTAGTGGTTTACAGGTCTATAGCAAGTGTAGGATAAATTCTTGTGGTTGTCCAGTGTAAAACATTGTCATTTTATTATGCAAAGACATAGCACAGTGATCTAGAGTCTTATGTGTAGCAGCTCAAAGAACAGTTTTATGGCTACTGCATGAACATGCATTTTACAGAAGTGTCATAAAGTCAGCTAAGAACATTGGCAATGCACATGAGCGTACAGAAATGTTGGGTGGTACATAAGCAATTTACAGTTTTAATGCTTGTGATTAATTTGTGCTAAATCTTCTGATAGCCAGATGAGATAATTGTTAACCTAGAATGGACACCTGTAAGGCACAAGGGGAAATCACTTGAGTTCATGCTATAGTATAATGAACATGGTATGAATTCTTCCCGTTTCTGTTGCAGGGTCAGAGATATGTTGACGGATGTCATCAAAGGCGCTTCCAAGTAAGAACTGCTAATTTACTCTTTTGTGGCGGAAGATGTAAGATAATATTTTCTGCAGTTGGTTATCTGCCAGTTTCATAATGTCACATGAATGCTGTTCAGAAAAGGAACTCTTGTCCACCTTGTGCTTTTGAGATTTTTACCACTGACTCTGTCTATTAGAAGGATTGATGCCTAATGTTTTGAGTAAATCCTAGATAGTGCTATATGCACTGTCTTCTTTTAACTAGAAGACTGCCTCAAGTAGCTTCATTTATCTAGAAGTTGGTTGATCTTTAGTGGAGTATGGGCTCTTCAAAACTGTTTCACTTTCTTGTCAAGGTGTCTGCCCAGGTTCCCCCAGAGACAGGAAATTACATGTTTTCACATTGTGACAGGCTTGCTCATTTGCTATTAGAATTAGCATGTGGCTTTCAGACAGCAATAAGTATCTTAACCTTCCTTCATAGGCTTCTAAAGTTGTTCGACTTCTTGCTTATGCTCTCCACTGGCAGCTAGCTTCCTGTTATGCTTTGCCCTTGGTTAACCTGAAATTGGCCACTTGCACCAGGTTAAGCAAAAGCATCAGAAATAGTGAATTCTCGTAAAAACAAGTACGTAGAAAATCTTAAATCATACAGATGTCATCAGTGAAAGAATTACAATGAAATCTCACAGACCTGTTCAACACTGGTATTCTTGTAAATGTGTGAAAGACTAGTGCATCTATAGCAGTGTACACAGCATGGGTAACAAAAGCAGGAGGAGCTTGAAGCCATGATGAAACAAGAAAATTATGATATAGTGGCTGTTACAAAAACATGGTGGGATGTCTCCCATGACTGGAGTGCACCAGTTGATGGTTAAAACCTCTTTACGAGAGATAGACAAGGAAGGAGAGGTGGTAGGGTGGCGATGTATGTCCTGGACTGTTATGATTGCTTCGAGCACAAATACAGTGAATACAGGGTGGACTCTCTATGCGATAGAATCAGGGGGAAGGACAATGGGGCAGATGTTGTAAGAGGAGTCTACTACAGGCCACCCAACCAGGATAGAGAGGTGTGTGAAATATTGTACAGGCACTTAGGAGAAATCTCACAATCCTTGCCCTTGTTCTTGTGGGACACTTAACTTCCCAGTCATCCGCTGGAAATACAACACAGCAGAGTGGGACCAGTCCTGGAGATTCCTGGAATGGGTGGGAGATAACTTCCTCACACAGCTGTTGAGTGAACCAACCAGATAAGGTGCTGGATCTCCTCTTCGTGAACAGAGAAGGACTGGTGGATGATGTGGCAGTTGGAGGCCGACTAGGGCACAGCGAACATGAAATAATAGAGTTCTCTATTCTTAAAGAGGCCAGGAGAGGGGCAGCAGAACTGCCATCCTAAACTTCAAAAGGGCTGACTTTGTTGTGTTTAGGCATCTGCTTGAAAGGATCCCTTGGCAAATGATCCTGAAGGGTACAGGGGCCCAGGAAGGCTGGACACTATTTAAAAGGAAGTCTTAATGGCACAGGAGCAGGCTGTCCCCAGGTGCTGTAAGAGAAGCTGGTGGCAGAGAAGAGCACCCTGTCTGAACAGGGAGCTTTGGCTGCAACTCAGGGAGAAAAGGACAGTTTACAGCTTTTGGAAGAAGGGGCTAGCCACTCACAGTGATTACAAAGATGCTGTGAGGCTACTCAGGGCGGAAATCAGGAGGTCTAAAGCCCAACTAGAAGTTAATCTGGCTTCAGCAGTCAAGGATAACAAGAAATGTTTCTATAAGTATGTCAACAGTAAAAGAAAGACCAGGGAGAGCCTCCATCCCCTGCTAGATGCAGGAGGAAACATGGTAACAAGTGATGAGGAAAAGGCTGAGGTGCTTAATGCCTTCTTTGCCTCAGTCTTTAATAACAAGACTAGTTGTACTGAGGGAATCCAGCCTCCTCAGCCAGAAGACAGAGACTGGGAGAACGAACCCCCGCAATCCAGGAGGAGACAGTCAGTGACCTGCTGCATCACACAGACACACACCAGTCTATGGGCCCAGATGGGATACACCCGAGGGTGCTGAAGGAGCTGGCTGGGGTGCTCGCCAAGCTGCTTTCCATCATTTACCAGCAGTCCTGGGGGACCAGGGAGGTCCCGACAGATTGGAAATTGGCCAGTGTGACACCCTTCTATAAGAAGGGTCGGAAGGATGATCCAGGAAATTACAGGCCTGTCAGCTTAACTTGGGTGCCCAGGAAGCTGATGGAGCAGCTCATCCTGAGTACCATCACACAACACATGCGGGACACCCAGATGCTCAGGCCCAGTCAGCATGGGTTTATGAAAGGCAGGTCCTGCTTGACAAACCTCATCTCCTTCTCTGATAGGGCGACCTGCTTATTGGATGAGGGAAAGGCTGCGGATGTAATTTACCTTGACTTTAGTAAGGCTTGACTCTGTATTCCACAGCATTCTCCTGGCAAAACTGACTGCTCAAGGCTTGGATGGGCACATGATTTGCTGGGGAAAAAACTGTCTGGATAGCTGAGCCCAAAGAGATGTGGTGAACGGAGTTAAATCCTCTTGGTGGCCAGTCATTAGTGGTGTACCCCAGGGCTTGGTGTTGGGGCCACTCCTGTTTAACATTTTTATTGATGATCTAGACGAGGGGATCGAGTGCACCCTCAGTCAGTTTGCAGATGACCCCAAGTTGGGTGGGAGTGTTGATCTGCTCGAGGGTAGGGAGGCTCTGCAGAGAGACCTGGACAGGCTGGAGCCATGGGCTGAGGCCAACTGGGGCAGTTTCCATAAGGGCAAATGCCGGGGGCTGCCCTTGGGCCACAACAACCCCCAGCAGCGCTACAGGCTTGGGGAGGAGTGGCTGGAGAGCTGCCAGTCAGAGAGGGACCTGGGGGTGTTGATTGACAGGCGGCTGAACAGGAGCCAGCAGTGTGCCCAGGGGGCCAAGAAGGCCAATGGCATCCTGGCCTGTGTCAGCAATAGCGTGGCCAGCAGGGACAGGGAAGGGATCTGTCCCCTGTACTGGCACTGGTGAGGCCGCCCCTCGATTCCTGTGTTCAGTTTTGGGCCCCTCACTACAAAAAGGACATTGAATGACTCGAGCGTGTCCAGAGAAGGGCAACGAAGCTGGTGCAGGGTCTGGAGCACAGGTCGTACGGGGAGCGGCTGAGGGAACTGGGGGTGTTTAGTCTGGAGAAGAGGAGGCTGAGGGGAGACCTCATCGCCCTCTACAGCTACCTGAAAGGAGGTTGCAGAGACATGGGGGTGAGTTTCTTGAACCAAGTTGCAAGTGATAGGACAAGAGGGAATGGCCTCAAGTTGCACCAGGGAAGGGTTAGACTAGATGTCAGGAAGTATTTCTTTACAGAACAGGTTGTTAGGCGTTGGAATGGGCTGCCCAGGGCAGTGGTGGAGTTAATCTCTGGAGGTTTTTAATAGTCGAGTTGATATAGTGCTTAGGATATGGTGTAGTTGAGAACAGTCCGTGTTAGTTTAATGGTTGGACTAGGTGAGCTTCAAGGTCTTTTCCAACCTAGAGGATTCTGTGATTCTGTGAAATACTTCTGCAAGTTGAGAGTTGTGGAGGTTTTAATTAAGTCTTTTCATAAACATTAGATGTTTTTCTGTTTTAACTTATCATTGTTCAGATATTTAAAATTTTCCCAGCTGTTTCATTTTGTTGCATGTCAGTCCATCTCAAAGGAGTCGGTTAAAGAGGGATGAAATTGGAAGATCTGTTTGGTATTTCAGCTACTCAATAAATATCTTTGTTTGGGTAAGGTAGAACGAGATAGATAAAGGAGGATCAACATTATAAACTCTGAATGTATCGTATTCTCTCTCAGATTTGAATGTATGTTTTTAGTTGTGGGAGTTCCATAGCAAAACTTGTTGAGCTAGATTCATTGCCTAATTTAGGACAGAGTGGTGAATTTTCTTTAGGTAACAACAGAAGATTTTCCTGTGTATAGATCACATCTTTAGAACTTCTCGTGTTTACTGACTTTCTTGTAAGACCATACTGGGTCTTTTCCGCATACTTTCAATAGATTAAGACACTACTCTTTTTCCTCCTGGAACTTCTTAGGATGATTATTTTTACCTTCATTAAATTAAAGCGTCCAGCTTTCATGAATGTTTAGATTTAGAAATTTCTCTCTGAGATTTTATACATAAGATTAGGAAACTATTTACGGCAAGAGATACAGGGAGATTTCAGAGAACTTAGTTAAGCACTAACTTGTAATTACTTGTAGGTATCTCATATCTGAAAGGAGGTAATTTCTCTGTTCCAGACAGGAGAGGTTAGTAACATTCCACTAAGATCTGAGTCTTACTTTAAAAAGCGAGAAATCCAGAGAGCACTTTTATTGTGAAAATGAGATTGTTGGATCTGGAACAAATGCCTAAATTTGCAGTGTAGATGTATTCTTCTAGAAACAGTTTTTAGAAATGGAAGACTGTTACAAAAAGTGTAGTACATTCTCTACTGGTCTAGTATAAGACTGCAAGCTGTCTAGTATGGTTGTATTTTTCAGCTGCTATTGTAAAACAGCTAAGAGAGTTCCATCAGGATTATACTGCAATACATTTTTCTGGAAATGACTGGGATATTGGCATTATCTTTTCATGAAACTGATCACAACTGTATTCTCTCTTTTATCTGAAGGAAGCACACTTTTTTTTGTGAGTTCCTTAAAAGTAAAGATTTGCACTGTACTAGAAGTTAGTACTCTGTCATTTTCCAATATGATAATGTTTTCATAGCATATAGGATTAATTCAAAACTTTTTTGTTAAAGCTGAACTTTCAGTGGTGGCTGCTCTGCTAAATCTCCTGAACAGGTGCTGTTGCAGTGAAATGACACCTGCCTGTCTAGCATTCTCTGTTTGAAGAACTTTTTTGTGGTCTTGTTAGAGATGGTACCAGCTAAGTCCAACTGGTGCATTTCTGTGAGTGCTACTTGCTCTGCAGAGTGGCAGTCCTCATAGTGGAAGTAAGCTTCTGTTTTCATACAACTTTTTGTGTGCTCAGCTTTATATAAAAGGCAAAGAAGAAAAAAGACAGAAACCCTTCTCTCCCCCATTCTTTCTTGAATTCCTGAAGATGAAATGTGATAGACTTTTGCTGAGCTAGAAGACAGCCCAATGAAGCTGCTAGGTACAAAGACTTTCTCTCCTGAACCACCTGTAGCATAACTTACCTGCATTGAGATACATGTTTTGTTACCTACACCTCTATTATGCTTCTTAACTCTTGGTCTTTTTTTTTGTCCAGAGACAGCCCAGTGGTGAAAGGAAACTCTATTTTTGCCTTGACTGGTCTTGCAGTTGCAGTAGCCAAACATGAAAGCAGCCTTTCCTCAGACACTGAAGAGATGCCTGAGGTGAGTCAATCTGGGAAAGAGAACCTTTACTCTTAGTGTAATATAATGAAGCAATATGACCAGGTGTTTGAGGAGCTGGTAAGTGGATGTGAAGTAATTCACATTTTGAAGTTAACAATTTCACCTTGCTCAGTGAATGCCATCTGGTAGCTGCTGTGTGGTCTATACAAAAGCAGTTAGAGTGCATAGGCACCTTCTCGCAAGAAACATAATGACTAACACATTTGTTGGTTTTGACAGTTAAGATAAAGGTCTAGTGAACACTAAAACCCAGCCAGCCTCTTTTGTCATCATTTTTGCTTTCACTGAATAGTTTCTGAACAAAAGTAGTGTCTCGAGGGTCAGCATTGGCAAGTAAATTGTGCTGCTTACTGTACATAAGAATAACAAAAGAATGTCATTCCTGATGGATCGTGGCTGCAACATCAGCTGCTGAGCTTCTGTTCAGGTAGGACATGATTTAAGAAAAAGTAACTATGAATATTTGGGTTTGATTTTTTGCAGACTGAACCTGATTTTCTTCCTACAAAACACTGGATTTCTATGGTCACAGAGACCCTTTTCAGCATTGTGAATAGCCGCTATCACCCTAAAGGTCAAGTCTTCCCTTGGTTTTACCAGGTATGTGTCGTAGTGTTACAGGCAAGAGAATATATCTGTATTTCATACCTGGAGTTCTTAGCATGGAGTATCCTGGTTCTGTTTGCCCCATAGTAGTGGTAATACAGGAGAATCAAACATTTTCTTGCTTTTGTTATTTTTCTTTCATTGTATTTTCTGCTTGTATTTGGGTCTGCCTTGACTTTTTGTCTTGATTACCAAAACAGTGAACACATGTGAGCATACATGAATGAAGGAAATTTTAAGAAAAAAATCTTCAAAACCTAGAATGTTGGAAATATTATGTACAAAACAAAACCTTCTAACATGAACAGACACTCCTCAGACCACACTATCAAACTCTTGAGTGATTCTGACACCATTCCTTAGGGCTATGAAATGCATACTTTCTCAAAATCTAATAGTTGTGGAGCCAGCAATGCTGATTTTACAGTACCTCTTGAATCCCCAAGGGCCAGTAGAAGTTGAATCATACGTGCTTGCAGTGTAATAACCAGCCTGAAATTCTCAGGTCACATAAGTAACAGACAGTTCTTAAGTAGAATCTGGAGACAGACAGAAAGCTTAGTATAGACCTTAACAAATAGGTATTGCTAACTCTTGACTATCTGTGGTCAGCCAGATTGTGGATTCTTTATGTCATGGATGCAGAAGGCAACTTGTATCCTACAAGGCCAAATACCAGCCTGCTAATGTATCAAAATGTTTTCTAACCATAACTTCAGTAACTGTATTCATGAACTGTGTTTAGTCCAGTAGTGAGATGTTTGTGTCAAAAAGCTGAGAACTACTGATGGACCCAAGTCAGATCTGGCTGGATTCTAAAATCCACTCTGTTTGAAAAAAAAATAAATCTTATACTTGTCTTGCAGAGTGCCTTGCATCCTGAGGGGATTTTTTTCTTTTGCTTTTCAGAGTTGCACATGGAAGTTTATAAATATACATCAGGCTATTACTTACAGTCTGTCCATTTCTTTATAGGTAGAGGTAGCTGTATGGATTTTACCTTTTGAAATAGAAAGGAATTAAAGACCTTTGTAAGATGTCTTTCTTCTAGAAAGCATTTCTACTGGATATCTTGCAAGATCTCATGATATTTTGACATCTTAGTTGTGATTCTTTTTAGGTAGTGCTTTTTCCAACTTGCTAAATTCTTGATTTGTTATAATTACAGAAGTACATTAACATCATGGCTGTTTTCTGTTTGCCATTCTGATCATGCTGTTGGATATTTTAACAAGGAAGGTGAAAATTAAAATAGACCAATGTATTTATGTGCAAACTAGCTGTTAAATTCTAGTTGCATCCTGTCTTATCCTTTGTTTACAGTTTCATACTTAGCAATATTATTTACACTCAGAAATTATATTCTGAATTGTTCTAGCTTTAAGCTGTTAGCAAGGTAAGGCAAATGGAAAAGTTACCATAGGCAAGTCCATGAAATAACTGTTTATTGCCAAATTGCAGTACATCTGTGCTGCTGTTTGCTATATTTATTTTAAATTCCTGAAGTGCTGAGTGTTACTACCTGGAAAGGAATTTTTATTTCCCTTCCTCAAGAGGAAAAGAAAAAATAAGTTGTTCTTTATGCTTTTCTAGAAATCCTACTCTGGTGAAAATACTGCTAGTATTATAGCTCGTTCCTGTGCAGCCACTGCTTTGTCTCTCCTGGTGCCAGTATTCATTGTATCATGCAAGGAGAAGGTTGAGGAGGTCCTGAATATGCTGACTGACAGGTTACCTGGGAAACCAAATGCTGATGAGTCTCAAGCTGTTCAGATACACATGGGCCTTGGTTTGGGGATGTTTATCTCACGTTTGTATGAAGAAAAAGTAAGGTAAGGATTACCATATGTAATGTAGGTGTGCAAGGTAACTTACTTTTCCATCATGTGGCCTTAAGTTCTGAGGAATTAAAGCATTTACAAATCATAGGCAAATTATTCTCATGGGGCTTTGCAACCTTTTTTAAAAGGTGTCTTTTATTATCAGTTTTCACCCTCCAACACTCCCCACCCCCTCCCCTGTGCTGTCTTGGATGCCTTGCCATTCTTTCATGATGAATGATTAATTTTCATAATATTCTAAGGTACATGTGCAAAGCAGTCAGCTGGAAGAACCACACATATGCCTTTAAAGGGAACTAGCTGCCCTAGGAGACTTAACTGTAAAACAATTCACAGTACTCATCAGTTCCTTTCTAAGGGGTGCTCTGGACACTGGATAGTGTCCACTTATATCATGTGTGTTAGCATGTGGGGATGGAGCTACAACAGAAGTAGTGTAGTGAGCTGTCTTTAAGGTGTGCTGTTACAGCTATGTTGGGACAAACAGATATTCCGAAGCTGCTAGAAAATGCCTCCTTTATAGAAGGGTTGGCCTCAGTTGGAGATTTCTGGTGACTCCAGAGAAATTAAGAAGTAGGTTTGGCTTTATACTCCTCCAGCTTCTTGACTACTAGGGATTCTGTCTGCCTGTATACCCATGATAAATGTTTAATTGGTGCACAAACATCAAACAGGTTTGGCTGTCAGTTGTTAATTTACTCAGTAAGTTAATGTTTCCAACACACCTGCCTTTGTTAAAACGCTGTGCAGCATGGCTCTGTTCTGGTCTTTGTGCTTTGATGTCTGGATGCCTTGATGTCTCTGACTCAGCCACATAAATTGGGGATGGACTGTCTCTGGATGATTAGTCAGCGGTGACAACTGGAACACACACAAGCATCAAAAGGCTCTTAAAGAGAATGTTGTTAGGTCAGCTTAGTATTTTGGAGTATATGAATCTTTATTTCGGGTTTTCTCTGGGTTTTTTTTGGGAGGAGTGTTGAAATTAATAAATTTATCTAAAAATTTCTTATGGACTACATCAGTGTTTACTCTTCCAGTGCCCTTCATAACTTCTAAGCTTAATCTCAAACATTTTTCCAAGCATTGACTTGCACCATCAGCAGAACCTGTAGGGATGTAGCTATAGCTAATACCAAATTGTAGGGTTTGCATCAGAGATGTCCTGTTCACTAAGAAAACTGTATATGTTTTGTAAGAGGGGAGTCCTTATGACATCTTTGCAGTGAGTTATAAATGATTCCTTTTTACGAGTAAGTTAGGCAGAGATGAAGAGATTAATTTATAGAGTTAGTATCTAAAAATGTCATGAATTTTCAGCTTATAAATAGTTACAGGTCTAGCTGAGATCATGTTCTATAAGTATCTTCCTCCTATTCTCAGGCATATTTTATAAATCATAAGTGCTGGGTTTCTTTCTGGGTGTTGTAGCGATAATAGTGGCCAGTTAAGGTCTGAATATATTTTTATTATTTGTACATGAATATGTTTATGTGTATGTGATACAAATGACCAGTCATATAGTTACTGCTTACAGACTAGTATGATAACCTGTGTTAAGACTGACATGTTGTCTTAACAGGAGGTGGTTTAATATCGTACATGATTTAAAGAGCAGAGCTGTATTTTGGATATTTTTTTTTCTGTTGTTTTGGTTTTGTAGTGATGTACCCAGTCAACAGATGAGCTTAGTTCTAATGAAGTCTCTGAATGCACTGGAAGACTGCTGCTTTGACACCAGCCTGGAGTACAAGTGAGTTTGCTTCATTACTGATGATATTTTGTTATACTTTGAGCTCCACCTTTTTAATGCATGCTTTTGTTTCTTAATTCTACACAGAAGAGTATAAGAGTAGGGTAAGAAGACAACCTGCTCTGAGTACTTACATATAATCACCAACTCGTGTAGTCTGTCAAGGATGTTTGGAGGTCCACGTCCCTCCCAAAAGAGACTCAGCCATGGACTTGGGCTACGTTGCCTGAGGCTTTACAGTCAGTTTCAAACGCTCAAGGCTGGAGATGGCACAACACCTCTGGGCCCTGGCTGCACTTCTGGGCTGTCCTTACATCCCTGAGAATGTCTGGTGTTTCAGCTTGTGCCCCCAGCCTCTCGGCCTCCCATGGTGCAAGAGCCCAGCTACATCTCCTCAGTCATTTCCTGTCAGTGCTGGAGGTGCTGTTGGGTGCCTCCAAAACCATCCCTTTTCACAGATGAACCGGCTGTGGCCCCACAGCCTCTGCTCTCAGGGCAACGGATCCAGCCTCTCCGGCTCAGTAGCCTGCACCAACTTGTTCTAGTTTTGTGGTGTCTTTCAGATGGTATACCAGGTGTGTTGGTGAGCACAGAGTAGAGGGCTAATCCTTCCCCTGGCTCTCATGTCTGTGTCCTGTTCATGCTGCTGACACTGGTGGACCTCATTGCTGCCTGGGTGCATGTCTGGCCCAGGCTCAGCTTGCTGCCCACCAGTGCCCAAGGCTGTCCCCAAGAGCTGATGCCCAGCCCCTCTAGTCCCAGCCTGTCTGTTGCCAGGTGTAGGACTATGAGTTGGTGTTTGTCAAATTTCAGGATGTTCCTGCTGCTTTATTCCCCTGTGTACCATCTCTTCTAAATTAGTGTGTTCTTAAATAAATATATAACACTTTATATATGAATGTATAGGAGTGTGTGTATGTATCTATAATAACACACACATACATGCAGTTTTCTCTGTACAGTCCCTAGCGCAAGGTGAAAAGAATCAATGACCACCACTGCTAATCCAAGCAAAAAGCTTGGGCATGTATAGATACCAGCAACTTTAGGAGCAGGGTTGCTTATCTTACCCATACATGTTCATGTTAATATTAATGAAAGATGTTTTTGAAAGTCCTTTGGTGCTCTTGGGTCTTTGACAGGTTGTTCAGTGAAGTCTAGCTGCTTCTGCGTTGTTGGAACCTGTTACTGGAATGTGCATGTGTGTACAATAGAGTGTGACCCCTGGAAGCAGCTGCCTCCCATGGCATATTTATCTGGGAGAGCCAGTCTGTTAATTTAACAGCTGTGGATGACATGTTGAATACTGAGTAAAACAAATATATTTTATTTAACCAACTGAGGTTATGCCTCAGGTGACCAAAAGAGAGGAGCAGCCCACCAGCAGGGCAAGAAATTATTGAAAAGTATTGCAGAATTACTAGCACTGTCAAACTTGGAAGAATCAAACAATAAAACACATGCATCAGTTGCTATTAAACAACTATCATAGCATAGTACTGTGTGTCTTCCACAGTAGTCATTTCCCTTTTAAATCAGGGAAGGAACTGCAGTATGTTGCATGCCTCCATGTGAGTACATAGGGTTTTAGTTGATGTTGAATGTTGTTCTGCCTACCTCTTCCTGGTTCAAAGAAAACAGAGAAATAATTCCTGTTTGTCTTTGCCCTCCCCTTCTCCAGTGGACCTTCTGAAAAGCTGTAAGGAATCATAGTTGCACACTACTGGGTTGTGAACTTGTATAACTTAGTCAGCATTTGGGTTGCCTCTTGAGTGGCACAGGGTGGCTGTATCAGCTGCATTTGTTGCTTGTTTGTGCAACCTGTTAGCTGGAGATAAGTGCTTCACAGAAAATCGAACTAAACTTCTCTGTCAGCAAGAGTTTGCCAGAAAAATAGGAAACAATGGCAAGCAGGAGAGGGAAGATTGGAGGGTGGGTAGTTTTTTATGCCAGGCATAATGGTGACTTTTTTTAAAGTTTAATGGTAAGTTGATGTCTAGTGTGAGCAAAAAAGTAATGTAAAGCTGTACATGTTATAGACTTGTCCAGGTCTGTGATTTGTCCACTTTCCAAAGCAAGGACTCTTCCAGCCTTTTCACCCATTATGATAAGCCTGGCCAACAGTGGGATGTAAGCTTTATGCTGACCTTTTCATCAGTCTTTCACCCATGCTAAAGTGGCAATTCTTTTTTGCCATTAAAATAGGTTGCATGTTATTTGAGAGTTAGGTCTATTATGTGACACAGATGTGGGATGATGGATTTGCCTTTTTCTTTCCTGAGTGCCAGCAGTAATCATACCCTCTCCAGCGGCTGCTATTGAGTTTACATATGGCTGAGAGGTCTGTTCGTATCAGCCTGACTCCCTGCGGGGCATGGGGAGTTCTGCAGGGCACTGCCATTTGGGCTTGTGCTGCCCCCTGCGCCCTGCCACACGGCTGTAAACTTGTGCAATGTGGCATGTCTCCTGATGGGTTTAGATAATGTGCCACTCTGTTCTGTAACAGACTTCTCCAGGGTGTTACGTGAGACATCTCATACACTGAAGGATGTCATCAAGAAAGGGGTTTTTAATGAATTTTTGTTTTACTTTGTTTTTCTACCTTGAGTGTCTAGATAAGAAAATGTTTTATCAATGTGTGTGCTGTGCAGACTGGAGCTGACACAACCATGCTTCCCTGATCATGTCAGCCTTCATAGGGATGTTGTTATATACCATTTTTGTTATTTAGTTAGGAGAATTCTCTCTTCAAAACTGGAGGGGAGAAGAGCTAAGAGGAATGAAGAAAAAAGAGTAATTTTCAATAAACAGTAAGAATCTCCCTGAGCCAGTGCTTTAGCTTGGTGAGAGTCCACTTATGTTCCGTAAGAATCTCTATGTATAAGTTGCATGAAATACTGTGAACTTTCCTCTCAGTAAAGGTCACTGTGGGAATAATGCTTGTAAGCCAGTAGTCTTTTATCTGCTGTAATCACACAGGACCAAAAAAAGCCCACCTGAGAATCTTTTAAAGGGGGAAAAACTTTGCATATGGTTAGCATGTTAATATGATACTTCTGCAGTTTTCAACGGAAATGGTTTGATAGATGGCAGATCCTTAGAAGCTTTGCAGTTACTCCTGATTTTGAGTGGAATGCACTCAGACATTATCAAGAGATCTGTGAGTGGACCTTAAATCTGCCCTTAGGTTCAACAGAAACTGAAGTAACTATATTTTTAAAATACACTGATGGACACTTCTCAGTATACACATGCATGGAAAGGGTGCATAACAGGTGATTTAGACAGGTTTTGTGCTACCTGGTTTTGACAGACTAACTGAATGTAGAAGCTATATAATGGCTCATTTTTTTATCCCAAGCCTAACTTACATAGAGCATAGGTTCAGCAAGCATGTACATTCATGACTGCTGACTTTTCCATTTATTCCTGTAGGTTATAGTGAGTAGATTTTTGTCAGATGGACCACAGTGTTCTGAGGAAAAATAATAAACACAGATTTTTTTTAAAAAAAATCAAAGGCAGAGTTCCAGTTGCAACAGGAGAGCATACTCATAACAAACATAGCAGTACATATGGTCCCCGTCTTGGAAGGTTTTGCTTCCCCACCTTCCTGCAAAGAAAGACAGACATGTGTTGAAGATTGGATGAACACTGATATTTTGAAAGGTTTGCATGTAAAAAGTTTTTTGAGAATACCAAGGGCCAGTAGAGTTTTCTGACTCACCTTACTGCATTTCCCATATTGGGGATGAATTCTACAAGACCTTCGGCTTTTTTGTATTAAGTTACTGCATAGCAGAACTAGCTTGTGTCTGTAAGAATAAGTATTCTTACAGACACAGAGAAATACTGAGCAAATGATAAACACTGATACATGTTGAGTGAAGGTATGGTAAAGAACAAATTGTTATGAAACTTGAAATACACAGTAGCCTTCTTTTAAATTGCTGTGTGGTGCATTAAACTGACTTGCTTTTTATGTTTTTTGTTTTTTTTTTTTCAAGGTCAGACGCTGTTTAATTTGACCTTAAGGCATTTTCAGTCAAAACTGTCACCAACTTCTATATTGTTCTTGCAGAAATCTATCAAAAAAATCTATCACTGATCTCAGGATTATCAGGAAAATAATGTCTTCCTTCATCCTAAAATGCAAACCTTTTATTTCGTTTCATAATTTGATCATGAAGTTGTTCATTCTGTGATGTGTTGAACTGTACTCCCTGTAGACTGCCAGGTTACATTATTGAGATAAATGACAGATTCAAATATGAGTCATGACAGGAGTGTAGTATGTCTGATGAGCTGTCAGTAAAACACTTAAAACATGCTGGAAAATCTGAGAGCATGTGAATGAAAGTGTGCTTAAATACTAATTTTGTATAGATCACAAGCAGGGTGGCTAAGTGAAAACAATTGCTAGTTACAAAAAGAAGAGTAGGGCGGCTGAAGTTTTACTCTTGCTTCGGTCCCCACTTATGTTTTGGGTCTTTCCCAAGAGTTAACAACACAAAAAATTGTAACTTTAATTAGGAACTTTGTTTTCTATCTGTGAATTTATATCAGCAAGCAGTGGTGTAAAATTGTGTATAGTACTTTTGCATATAAGCCATGTCCTTCTTTTGTTGGTTGTTCATGAATGCAGATATTCCAGTTACTTTAAAATGTTGTTTCCAAAGGTTTGCTTCATCTTAGTTGCTGGGGAAAGCTGCTGCTGAGATGCCACTCCAAGTCTTCTAGCCATGCTCATCATCCCCAGTTGCTGAAAACCGTTAGCTTATAAATATGACTAAAGTTATTCTCAGAAGTTTCTTTTTTACTTAGCTTGCCTAAGATCCTAACCATGTTCATTGAACTGCTCGCTACATGAAGTGTCTGTCATTGGCATGCTCAGGGAGATGCACGAAGGAAAAAAGTGTTAATCTTCAGATAAGAGCTGCTACTACTGAGTTGTGCTGGATATGTCTGCCCTTTTGAAGCTGGTCTTCTGTTATATATGTGTATTTTAGTATATAGGCTTTAGAACGTATACCTGACGCTCATGTTCTGAAATGCAGATGAATACCTTAACCTGTACAGCCATCTTAGCCGTTCTCTGGCTTAATCACCAATTTAATTACTTTTGCAAACTGGAACACTTTCTTCAGGAATCTGATAGCAACAGACCCTACTACAGCCAGTGAACCTGCAATTCGTATGTTTAACTGGATATTGGAGTTTGGATATAAGTATAAATCAGATATAGAAGTTTGGATCCATACTTCCTTCATACTAGTTGATGTGCTTGTTGATGGGCCTGTTGGTTCCTAAGGGGCAGTAGGAATAATGAGGCTGTATGTATAGGATTTATTTTTTTAAACACACATTTTCTTTTTAGGCTTTTCTTTCATCCTGTGTCTTAAAAATAGCATCACCCATGTGGGAAATACAAATAATTTGTAAAATTGACTGCGATAAGTAGTTATCCACAAGGCTAGTTACCAGGCAGGGTCAAGAGGTCTTTTTGCTCACCAACACACGTTGGAGTGAAAAGATTGTTCAGAGCAGCCAAAGCATGCTTAATCCTTTATCTTTTGTCTTCTCTTTAAGCACCGGATGTATTTTGGGAGTAGGACTTGTTCTTTCACTTATGAGTCACAGCAGCCAAACAGAATTGCGAGTGCATGTTTCCACTTCACTGCGAAAACTCTGCAAATACCTGGACAGCAGTGAGGACCAATGCAGATCAGTCCAGGAGGTATGACTTATTTTATCACACATTCTAAATCTTCCTTTTACTTTGGTGCCTCTTTTTTAATAACTCTAGACTTTTTGCTGAATCTTTATATCTGTAGTACTGGAATGCTTGTTTTCTGTTATTTCTTTGACAATAAATAGTTTTATATCTGCTGAAGAAACCAATAATACTAATAATAGAACAAGCTGTGGTGCTGCACAAACATTAAGAAACTGCCTGAAAAGACAACAGACATCATTCTTTAAAGTGCTTCTTTAATTCCTGAAGCTCAAATTATATTGTTGAAAGATAATCAGAGTCCTGAGTAACTGTGGATATGTGTCTCTCTTATATACAGTTGTTTACTGTTCCTCTGATCTACTAGAAAGCAGACAGCAAGTTACTGTCAGAGAGACCCTTAATGCTAATACCTCCTTCCTCAATATAGCTTACCTGTCCTTCTCTGAAAGCTGCTGTCACTAGCTAATGTGAATCTCGGACTTTTGAGTACTGCTAGGGCCCCGTTTGCTGTTATAACTATGTTTTGCAGACTTAAGTTTGAGCATGTATTTCAGTTTATTTTCATAGAATCACAGAATGATTTGGGTTGGAAGGTTCCAACCCCCTGTCATGGGAAGGGACACCTTCCTCTAGACCAGGTTGCTCAAAGCTCCATCCCTTGAACAGCCTGGCCTTGAACACTGCCAGGGAGGGGGCATCCACAATTTCTCTGGGTAACCTGTTCCACTGTCTCACCACCCTCATGGGAAAGAATTTCTTCCTTACATCTAATCTGAATCTACCCTCTTTCAGTTTAAAACCACTACCCTTCCCCCTATCACTACGCTCCGTGTTAAAGAGTCCTTCACCATCTTTCCTATAGGCCCCCTTTAAGTCGTGGAAGGCCGCTGTAAGGTCTCCCTAGAGTCTTCTCTTCTCTGGGATGAATAACCCCAACTCTCTCAATCCGCTCTCATAAGGGAGGGGCTCCAGCCCCTGATCATCTCCGTGGCCTTCCTTGGGACCTGCTTGAGCAGGTCCATGTCCTTCTTACCCCACGGACCCCAGAGCTGGACACAGTACTCCGGGTAGAGTCTCACAAGAGTGGAGTAGAGGGGGAGAATCACCCTCCTTGGCCTGCTGGCCACCCTTCTCTTGATGTAACTCAGGATAGAGTTGGCTTTCTAGGATGCAAGCGCACATTGCTGGCTCATACTTAGCTTTCTATCCACCAACACGCCCAAGTCCTCCACAGGGCTGCTCTCAATCCACTCATTGCCCAGCCTGTATTTGTGCTTGGGGTTGCTTGACCCATGTGCAGGACCTTACACTTGGCCTTGTTGGAAGGTTTCCACAGCCCCACCTCTCAAGCCTGTCCAGGTCCCTCTGGATAACACATTCCTTCCCTCCAGCTTGTCAACTGCACCACACAGCTTGGTGTCATCAGCAAACTTGCTGAGGGTGCACTCAATCCCACTGTCCATGTCACCAGCAAAGATGTTAAACAGTGCCAGTCCCAATACCCACACCTGAGGAATGCCTCATCACTGCTCATTACCACTCTCCAGTTGGACATTAAGCCATGGACTGCAAGTCTTTGAGTGCAACCATCCAGCCAATTCCTTCTCCACTGTCAAATCCATGTCTTTCCAATTTAGACACAAGGATGTCATGCACAACAGATGCTTTGCACAAGTCCAGGTAAATGACATGAGTTCCTCTTCCTTTATGCACCAATAATGTAACCCTGTTGTAGAAGGCCACCAGATTTGTCAGGCACAATTTGCCCTTGGTGAAGCCATGTTGCTGACACCAGTCACCTCCTTATTTTCCATGTGTCCTAGCATAGTTTCCAGGAGGATCTGCTCTGTGATCTTGCCAGGCAGAGAGATGACCCAGGCCTCTAGTTCCCTGGGTCTTGCTTTTCTTTTTTTTTTTTCTTTTTTTTTTCACTCTTTAAAAATGGGAGTTATGTTTCCCCTTTTCCAGTCAGCTGGAACTTAACTGGATTGCCACGACTTCTCAAATATGATGAATAGTGGCTTAACCACTTCATCCATCAATTCCTTCAGGACCTGTGGATGCATCTCATCTGGTCCCATGGACTTGTGCACCTTCAGGTTCCTTAGATGGTCTCAAAACTGATCTTCTCCTACAGTGGACAGTTCTTCATTCTCCTAGTTCCTGCCTTTGCCTTCTGCATTTTTGGTGTGTGGCTGGAGCACTTGTCAGTGAAGACTGAGGCAAAAAAGTCATGGAGTACCTCAGTCTTCTCCCTATCCGGGGTAATCAGGTGTCCCCTTTCCTTTCAGAGGGGTCCCACATTTTCCCTGGTCTTTCTTTTATAGAAATATGCACCTATAGAAACTTGTTGCCATTGATGTGAGTGGTTGAAGTCCCCCAGGAGGACCAGGGCTACTAAACGTGAGGCTGCCCTTATCTGTCCATAGAGGGACGCATCTGTTTGGTCTTCCTAGTCAGGTGGCCAGTAGCAGATCCCCACTATAACATCTATCCCTGCCCTCCCTTTAATCCTGACCCACAAGCTCTTGGTTGGTGTGGTGGTTTAGGCGCTGACGGGATCCAAGACCATGCTGCTATTGTCCCTCCCCCACTCTCGGACCAGACGGGGCAGGGAGTGAGATAAAAACCCCAGGGTTGAAATAAGGAAAAATTTAATACAACAGTGTAACAAATAATAAACCAAACAACAGCAGCAACAATAACAGTAATAACAATGAGCAGAATAAGAGACATACCGCACAGAGTACAGCAGGTGAGAGTACCAACCATGAACACCACACGTCCCCCCAGCTCAGCTCTTTCTGCGCTTGGCGCCTGGATCTGACATCAGCATGGTATTGAATAACCTAGTTAGAGCTCCCTGCCCACATTCTGGGGAAACTTAACCCTATCCTAGCTGAACCAAGACATAATCCACCCTTTATTCTATACAATCTGCGTCATGTCCAGCTGCATTTTAGCAGTTAACAATAACAAAACAACAATTAACAAAGGCAAAATATAATTCACAGTATGTTCTCACCCAAAATCAATTCCCCCTGTGGCATGCATCGGACCTCTCCGTCATCCTGCATCACCCACCAGGTACACCCAGGTCCTTGAGCAAAAGCAATCCCGTGGATGGGTTTGCCTTTACTTTTGCCTTTGCCTGGCACAGGACTAACCTAGACCATTTTCCCCAATACATTCCTCATGCGCACCACAGGGACTTTATCCCCATCTACAGCACCTGGAAGTTTTGACTGAGCCGGGCCAGCTCGACTGGCAGATCCTCTTGTGTTGACTAACCAGGTGGCCTTTGCTAGATGCATGTCCCAGTTTGTAAAGGTTCCACCTCCCACTGCTTTCTTTCAGTGTGGTTTTTAACAGTCCATTGTAGCGCTCGATCTTCCCAGAGGCTGGTGCGTGGTAGGGGATATGGTAGACCCACCCAATGCCGTGTTCTTCTGCCCAGGCATCTGTGAGGTTGTTTCGGAAGTGGGTCTCATTGTCTGACTCAATTGTCTCTGGGGTGCCGTGTCGCCACAGTACTTGGGTTTCAAGGCCCAGGATGGTGTTCCGGGTGGTGGCGTGGGGCGCTGGGTAAGTTTCCAGCCATCCAGTGGTTACTTCCACCATTGTGAGCACGTGGTGCTTTCTTTGGTGGGTCTGTGGCAATGTGATGTAGTCGATCTGCCAGGCCTCTCCATAACTATATTTCAGCCATCGCTCTCCATTTCGCTGGGGCTTCACCTGCTTGACTTGTTTGATTGTAGCACACGTCTCACATCCATGGATGATCTCTGCAATGGTGTCAATAGTAAGGTCCACCCCTGGATCTCGAGCCCACCTGTCTGTTGCATCCCTACCTTGGTGGCCCGAGGTCTCGTGGGCCCACTGGGCTATGAACAGTTCACCTTTGCGCTGCCAGTCCAAGTCCACCTGAGCTGCTCTGATCTTAGCAGCTTTGTCTGCCTGCTGGTTGTGTCGATGCTCATCAGTGGCCCGACTCTTGGGTACATGGGCATCCACATCCACCCAGGCTGCAATGTCCTGCTATACTTAAGCAGCCCAAACAGTTTTACCCTTACGTTGCCAGTTGCTTTGTTTCCATTGCTGCAACCATTTCCACAGGGTATTTGCAAATGCCCACGAGTTGGTGTAGAGGTAGAGCCTCGGCCACTTTTCCCACTCAGCAATATCCAAAGCAAGCTGGATGGCTTTCACCTCTGCGAACTGGCTCGATTCACCCTGTCCCTCAGCAGTTTAAGTGACCCGTTGTGTGGGACTCCATACAGCAGCCTTCCATCGTCGATGTTTTCCCACAATGTGACAAGACCCATCAGTGAACAGGGCATATCGCTTCTCCTCATCGGGCAGCTCGTTATATGGTGGGGCCTCCTTAGCGCGTGTC
Organism: Athene cunicularia; assembly: GCF_003259725.1. Lineage (NCBI taxonomy): Eukaryota > Metazoa > Chordata > Aves > Strigiformes > Strigidae > Athene > Athene cunicularia. The sequence continues at coordinate 20,554,260 of NW_020799143.1, read as the reverse complement.
ACCTCCTGTTCTGGTGACATCCTGGAATCTTTGCTCTCTGGCCAGTTCATGATCACCTCTAGTATCCCTGGGCAGCTGGGGTTCCCTATTCGAGCCCGTTGTGTTATCAAAGCAGCCCATTTACTCCACGTGGTCTCTGTTGCGTGATGTGTGGAGGAAGCCTTTCCTTTGAACATCCACCCCAGGACCAGCAGTTGGGGTGCCAGGAGGAGCTGTGTTTCAGTGCCGACCACTTCTGAGGCAGCCCGAACTCCTTCGTACGCTGCCAGTATCTCCTTCTCAGTTGGTGTATAATTAACTTCAGAACCTTTGTATCCCTGTCTCCAAAAGCCTAGAGGTTGGCCTCAGGTCTCCCCAGGTGCTCTCTGCCAGAGGCTCCAGGTAGGGCCATTCTCCCCGGCTGCGGTGTAGAGCATGTTCTTAACCTCCTGCCCTTCCTGGACTGGCCCGAGGGCTACTGCTTGGGCAACCTCTCGTTTAATTTGTTTAAAGGATTGTTGTTGCTCAGGGCCCCATTCAAAATTGTTCTTCTTACGGGTTACATGGTAGAGAGGGCTCACAATCAGGCTGTAATTCGGGATGTGCATCCTCCAGAACCCCACAGTGCCCAGGAAAGACTGAATCTTCCTTTTAGAGGTTGGTGGGGCCGTGGCTGTTATCTTGTTTATCACCTCCATTGGGATGTGGCGACGCCCATCTTGCCATTTTATTCCTAGGAATCGAATTTCCCTTGCAGGCCCCTTAACTTTCTTTTGCTTAATGGCAAAGCCGGCCTTCAGGAGGATTTCAATTATCTTCTTCCCTTTCTCAAAGACTTCCTCGGCTGTGTCCCCCCATACAATGATGTCATCAATGTACTGCAGGTGTTCTGGAGCCCCACCTTTCTCCAGTGCAGTATGGACCAGTCCATGGCAAATGGTGGAGCTGTGGTTCCACCCCTGGGGCAATCGATTCCAGGTGTACTGGATGCCTCTCCAAGTGAACGCAAACTGTGGCCTTCACTCTGGCACTATCGGAATGGAGAAGAACGTGTTAGCAATGTCAGTCATGGCATACCACTTGGCTGCGTTCGACTCCAGTTCATACTGGAGCTCGAGCATGTCCGGCACTGCAGCACTCATTGCTGGCGTCACTTCATTCAGGCCACGGTAGTCCACAGTTAGCCTCCATTCGCCATTAGGCTTTCTCACTGGCCATATAGGGCTGTTGAAGGGTGAGTGAGTTTTGCTGATCACCTTCTGGCTTTCCAGTTGATGGATCATCTGATGGATGGGGACCAGGGAATCTCTGTTGGTGCGGTGCTGCCAACGGTGCACCGTCCTGGTAGCAATCGGCACTCGCTGCTCCTCAACGTTAAGCCGCCCCACCACTGAGGGATCATCTGAGAGGCCGGGTAGTGTGGACAACTGTTCAACCTCCTCCAGGGTAGATACACCAAAAGCCCACCGGTACCCTTTTGGGTCTCTGAAGTTCCCTCTCCTGAGATAGTCTATGCCCAGGATGCACGGGGCATCTGGGCCAGTCACAGTGGGGTGCTTATGCCAGTCCTTCCCAGTCAGGCTCACTTCAGCTTCCAGTAGGGTCAGCTGTTGGGATCCCCCTGTCACTCCGGAGATGCAAATGGATTCAACCCCACTGTAGCTCGATGGCATCAGGGTGCACTGTGTGCCAGTGTCCACCAAAGCCTTATACTCTGTGGGTCTGACGTGCCAGGCCATCGGATCCACACTGTCCAGTAAATCCGATTGTCACTTTCCTCCACCTGGCTAGAGGCAGTGCCCCTCTAATCCTTCTCATCATCACTCACTTCTTGTAAGAATGATTTATGGGTCCCCTCAAGAGGGTCAGACATAATGTTGGCCATTCTGTTCTGTCTGGGGGTTTTCCGACTGGACACTGGAGCTGCATTTTTCGTGGAAGACTCCCCTTTCATGATGGTCTTCCCTTTCAGCTGCTCTACTCATGCAGCTAGGGCGGCAGTGGGCTGTCCATCCCACTTCCTCATGTTCTCTCCATGGTCACGGAGGAAGAACCACAGGGTGCCCCATGATGTGTACCTTCTACAGCCTTTCTCTTTGGTGGCGAAGTGTCTACTGATGGCTGAGACATCAGCCTGTTCAGGCGGAATGTCGGACATGTCCTCTTTCATTTCCTGGAGCTTCTGAGACAGCTTCTTAACAGCTGAAATCAAGGCATGTTGAGATGAAGGGAGATTTCCCTCATATTGCCAGAGCTGGCCAGCCACTTCGTCCACTGTTTGAATGTGGGTGTCTTGCCACCAGGATGCTACTGCTAATGCCTTGGACTGTGCTTCTGGCGCACTTTTCAGCAACTTTTACCACATCAGGTGACCGCTCATCATTCAGATCATCATAAACCATATCAAACACAGCCAGTTCCCTGAGATTCTGAATGCCTTTCTCCACGTTGGTCCACTTGCCTAGCTGGCATAGGACATCATCCTTATAGGGGTATCTCTCCCTTACACTGAGCAGGAGTTGCCTCCAAAGGCTGAGGGTTTGAGTCTGTTTCCCTATTTCTCTATCAATGCCAGCATCCTTGGCCAAAGATTCCAGCTTCTTGGCCTCTCTCCCCTCCAATTCAAAAACACCAGCTTTGCTATCCCAGCATCTGAGCAGCTAGGAGAAAATTTGCTTGCCTGGGAGGTGGCTGAAATCCTTCCACATATCTCACAATTCGGGGATAGAGATTGGGTAATTACTTCTGGCCCTTCCTCCTGTTCCCATACCTGTCCTGGCTCATCTCCATCCCCTATTTTGTGGGCTGACTTTTTGGTGTATTTGGTTTTCTGTGTCGGGGCAACTGATACTGGCACTTCTTGTCCCTCTGGCCCAGCTTTTGCACTAATAGGGGCAAGAGATACTGGCATTGGCTGTCTCTCTGGCTCAGCTGCTCTATCAGTAAGTTCACTTTCAGGTCCTGCAACCCTTTCTCCCCCTTGAGGGCAGTGAGTAGTGTTAAAAAGGACACAATAGGCATAGGCAAGTCCCCAAGACATTGCAGCGAGTTGCATCTCCTGGGTTTTGCCAGATTGGCAACATACCTTTTTTAAGCACTCTCCCTATCAGGGCTCTGCATTTGTTTGGGAGTGAAATTTCACAACATTGGGGGTGACTCCTGACCCAGGCATTTGCCCATCTTTCCCACAGACCTTGCCATTCACTATTATCTGACCTCGGGACAGGTTTCCAGGCACTGCTACTGTTAGAGAAGTGCCACATGGCCCAAAACAAGATCTGGCAGACACCCAGAAAGCATTGTACTGCAAACACATTGGCCTGGATGCTCCAAGGATAGCTGAAAGTCTCAAAACCCAAGAGGATCTCTTCCCCTGGCTCACTCATACAGGGGGTGAGACCCCTAACAAAAGCCCAGGCAGCAAACAGGTACCGGCCTGCCCCCACAAATAGCGATACAAACGCATTATAAGCCGTCAGTAGCCAGTACATCAAAAAGAGACCCTTTACACATTTTCCACCAACTACAAACACCAGCACTGGGAACACGCACTGAATATAAGGATTAATCCAGCTCCACCACGCAAGCAAGTGGGCCAGCATTGCAAATATTTCTTATCAAACAGTAGAAATGAAAAAGGAAAAATTGCACCTAACAGATTGCTCTAACACACTCTGGTTAGGGTCTGTCCCTTTTTGATCCTTATTTCAACCCTCTCAAGCCCCATGTTGGGCGCCAAGAAAGACTGGTGGTTTAGGCTCTGTTGGGATCTGAAACCCTGCTGCCGTTGTCCCTCCCTCACCCTCGGACTGGACAGGGCAGGGAGTGAGATACAAACCCCGGGGTTGAAATAAGGAAATATTTAATACAACAGTGTAACAAATAATAAACCAAACAACTACAGCAATAACAGTAATAACAATGAGCAGAATAAGAGACATACCACATGGAGTACAGCGGGTGAGGGTACCAACCATGAACACCACACATCCCCCTAGCTGTTCCTGTGCTTGGTGCCTGGATCTGACGTCAGCATGGTATTGAATAACCCAGCTAGATCTCCTTGCCCACATTCTGGGGAAACTTAACCCTATCCTAGCTGAACCAAGACAGTTGGCTCCTCATCCATCCCCAGGCAGAGGTCCATGCACTCAAGCTGGTCAGTGACATGGAGGGTGACACCCCCTCCTCATCTGCCATGCACTATTCTTCCTAAAGAGCCTGTATCCTTCCATGCCAACACTTCAGTCTTAGGAGTCATTTCATCACATCTCCATGATGCCAGTAAGATAGTAGCCCTGCATGTGTGTGCATGTCTTTATCTCCTCTTGTTTATTCTCCATGCTACTGCATAGAAGCATTTGAATTGGGCCTCTGATGAGGCTGACTCACTGGCTGGAGCTCCTTTGTGCAGCTCTTCAGGTGCTCTCCTGATGGCCTGTGATCCCTCTCCAGGCTCTGGGCATCTATTGCTGGCTCTGGCTTCAAGCTGGTAGGAGTGAGATGACATGGCAATTTTTGTTTAGAGCCGCCTTCACCAGCTTGGCAAGCCTATGGCCAAAGATGCTCTTCCCCTTCTCTAAGAGATTTTCCGAGATGTCCAGTAAGTTCTGACATGGTCCATGCACTGTCTGTAATCTTGTTGAGGTAAAACTTGAGGAGGAAAACTGATTAAATTGGAGTCTACAACAGAAAACATGAATCAGGATAAGCAGGTGTTTTGTACAAAAAAACCAACCCTGTACCTGATGTGTTTAAGCCTTCAGCAGCTCAACAGCTGAGTTGCATAACTGTTCTTTCTAAGGGAGTGAGAGATGTAATCTTACTGACTTTTCCTTCTTGGTATTGCTCTGAAAGCTCTTTATTAAAGGTGGTCTTTTATGGAGTTGATTTTTTTTGGCAGTAGGTATGTGTTGCCTTTTGCAGTTTACTGGTCATGCATTAAAATGACTTACAGATCGTTTATCTCTCCTCAGAGATCTCAGAATGCTTTACTGATCTTAAACTTGGTTCAGTACAGCAGCTTCTGAGGGGAAAGAAAGGCAGCAGCTGTTTCATATCATGACATAGTCTAGGATGAGAAGCAAAACCTACCCTTTCCAATTACAATCTCTTTGAGGAATTATACAGATAATTACATGACTAAAATTTGGCCAGTACCCCAGGGTGAATGCTACTGTATTTATTAAATGCACAAGAGTCTCTTTCAGAGCTATAAATGGCTGGGATATAATGTTGTATGTGAGAGGTAGCTCTCTTGCTTCAGCAAGAGGTACAATCTCAGCATTACTTACTCCAAATTGTTGTCAATCCTGCAACTTCTTACTTCCCTTAATAGTCATATGTTGTTCTTTTGCATAGCTTCACTACAAAGAGGGTTAAACAATTGGCACAGTTCTTTGCCTTGTTGAAAGTTCAGACTTCATTTCCATATTCATCATGTCTAAGGCTGAGGAACAGAAGAGGAGTGTCACTTGTGAATTCTGCAAGGATCTGAGGCTAGTGCCTGCCCTGTGTGTGTGAGACACTTCTACATGCTTCTCTTCCAGCCTTGTGGAACTGCTTGTAGCCCTGATGGGATCTCACAGCATGCTGTGTATCCAGGCATAAATAATGATCAGATACTTATCTTGAGAAGAATAACTACACTTGTGTGAAAGATGGGGAGTTTGACCTACATAAAACCAGAAGTACTTCCAAGCTTTAGTTGTATTTATTTAATGTTAACATCAATGAAGAGTTTTTCAGAGAGGGAGTAAACAACTAAAAGTATAAATTGAAAATGTCATTACTTTTTTTATGCTGGCACCTTGCTCTGTGTGCACAGTGCTCTAGCGAATTTGATCAGATATTGGTTAACAGGTTAAATAATTCTTTTTCAGGTACTTGCCTATTCTGTGGCCTGTTCTTCTGTCTCTTCTTTCAGTGCTGGAATCATAGAAGCAGCTGAGGCTGAGGAGGCCATGAACAAGCTACGGACCTTAGTGGAAAATAATCAGCAGGTCATAATTTAGTGTTTGGGCTTTGATTCACTTCTGGGTTTCTCTTACCTATTTAATACGGGATACTGCTTTACCCAGACTGTAACTTCAAGAAAATTATATTGATCTACTTTCAGCAGTAATTAATACTGTGTTGTGGATACCATGCAATTGCCAAGATTACCACTTGCTCCGTTGATGCGTTGCCCGCACACGTATAGCAATTACCAGACAGCGGGATAAAACCAGATTTTGTATGTTTGATTTCATTTAGAGGGGAAGTTTTGAGTTCTTCATGTCTTTAGTCCCTGCATCCTTCCATTTTTTTGTCTCTTTTATAACGTGTTTCTTTAGATTATTTTTCTTGGTAGGAAACGCATCTACTGTGGTTTCTCTTAGCCTCCAGACAGTGCATCATAACCACAGCTGCCTCCAGGTGTCTATTTCATCCCGAGTGTCCTAGGGTTGCTCTCTAAAAATGCCAAAAATAATATCCATATTTCAATTTGTGTTCTTTTTTGTTAAGTATTTGCCAGAGAAAA
>NW_020799143.1:20525362-20547708 GCF_003259725.1 Athene cunicularia | reverse complement strand
ATGTGTATAAGAGACAGGGGGAAGGCAGTAATTTTGAATCAAAGCCTGCAATTACACTAAACACTGTTTAAAATTTTTATCTGGAAAGTAGGAAGTCAAAACAGACTATCTTTGCTACAGCTTTTTATCTTTGTATCAGAAAGTCTGCTCTAAAATAAAGGCTCCAGAGCAATCTGTGTGCCAAAGATTAGTATTTAATCTCAGAAAATTCTTTGTCACTTGACATGAGAAAAATACTAGAATTAAGAAAGCATCCAGTATTTTATACAAAGACATTACTTCTAATTATTGGGAAATAATAAGTATTTAAGTAATATTTTAATAATAAATATTGAATACAGAATCCTTTGGAAGATCTGGTTTTTGATGTGTATTTTTCACCTTACAGACCCACAGTTTTGCTTTAGCTCTAGGTGCAGCAGTACATGGATTGTCAGCTTGTGGTCATGGGAAAGCCGAAGACCTGAGTAACAGACTAATGCCAGCCTGGATAAAAATTGTACTTGCAGAGGTAAAGGAGCTTGAATTCATATTCTGTTTATTGCCAGGGGTGGCGGTGGGGTGATTTTAAACGGACAGTAGGACGTAATTTTCCTTGCTTCTGCAGGAGTCATGCTAGGAAAAGTTAGAACTATCTGAATGTGCTGTTTGATTGATATTTGGAAGCAAAAATATATCTTTGGGCTTTTTGCTAAAGGAAAAAAAAAGTTTCTCTTCTGTTTGGATGATTTATTGGAAATGCTTATGTCAATGAGATTTCAATTTGGACATCTTTACTAGTTTGGAGCAATATCCAAGCATCAAGTCTAGGTTATTAAATGAATATGCCTTGTGAAATTAGGTGCAATTTAGCAAAATTAGACTAACAGAAGGGTTGTTATAGTGCCTTAGTTGTTATAATAATCTTCATTTATCTCATTGTAACAAAAATTGTGTGTTTGAAATCAAACTCTAAACTTACACATTAAGATTGCGGCTGAATTTATGTATCAGTAAAGAGTGCTTCAGAGTTAAATTTCACTGACATATTTGTGAAATACAGGCTGTACTAGTAGAAGGTGATAGGGAGAAACAGATGATGATTTCAGATTGCGGGGGCAAGTCAGGGGAAGCTCCATATAAAGCCTTCATTCACCAAGAGAGGGATGAATAATTATCCAGCATGCTGAATTCTAACTTGAAAAGGTTGTTGGGCTGAGGTGTACAGGTGATAGCAGTCATGGTTTTTTGCTTGGAAGAACAAGTGTTTTGTCTTACAGTAGTGTTGTATGACTGCATTGATTCACTCATCATGAATTACACTTCTAGGGTTCTCCCACAATGCAGCGTCTGGCTGCTGTCAGTGGGCTGGTTGCACTGGTGGGCTCTGAAGAAGGCATGATACAGGTGAGAATGTGCAAGAAAATGGTACGTATATCTCTTCTAGAAAATTGTCTAGAATGACATCCGCTGCATCCTTACAGCAGTGGTTATATACTAGGGCATCACATTTATGCAATAGTGAGTCGCACTGGATATGAACCAAGTGTTACAGTGTTTAAAATGGGCTCTGTTCTTTTTTCCCATCATATAGCCCATGTGCAGTGCCGCTGGGGAAAAGTTTACAGCCCCGTAGACTTTCTTTTCTTCTCCAGCCCCTACAAAAAGGCACATGTGCAGATGTAATGTCTTTTCAGTACCTGTTCTCTGTTTTGCTGTTTCGATTTTTCCCATACAAAATTAACATTTTTTTTTCCTTTTTCTCTGGCAGCTGAAATCTGAGAGCATTCAGTCCTCACAGTTTCAAAGTAAGCTGAGTGAAGTCATCAGAACCCTTACACAGGTAAGAAGGTAGCCTCTGTTTCCTGTTTTGGCTAATGCACTAGAGTACTCTGACACCTTGCACAAACAGGCCAAGTCTGTTTAAAGAAACTGTGTAATGTCTGTGTCCAGCTTCTGTAAGTCAACGTAGGGAAGTTTGTCTAACTAGTGGTTTATTGTCCCAACAGGTAATCAGTTTTTCGGGGCAGATTGGCCTTCAGACAAATGCAGCAGTACTGTTGGGATGCCTTTATATGTCCTGTTCATCCTCTGCCCAGAATAGGGCATCTGGTAAGATGCTTCATTATTGCTGCTTAAAGAATGTCTAAAAGTAGCACCTAGCTAAAAAGGCAGCAAAGGACACATTAGACAATACAGGCTAGACACTGCAGCCCTATTAAATGGCATGATAGCCTTTGGATGAGATATCTCATGGTCCTGTGTGCCAGACCTAAAGGCTGTAACAGGAAGCAGTAATCAGTGTGCTGGTTTTTACTTGCAGGATCAAGGTAAGGTTCTGTGTTATTCTGGTCACACTTGTATATTGTTCCTGTCTTTATTATTTTGTAGAATAGATTGTAGACATGTTTTACACTGCATATGGCATATGTGTTTCACATCTACATTATGCACTCCATGCCCTGAGAACTGATTAATCTACTCTTTCTTTGAGCGCTTCCCACTGTATAAAAAAAACAAGACTTAAAAACTGTTCCATAACAAGAGCAAACCAAATTTTCAAAAATATTTTTCTAGAAATCTTCTCTGGTTAGCTGGAGTCAAAAAACTACTGTTCTGTGCCATTTCAGTGTAGCAGTTAGCACAGAAATTCGTATTCTGTCAATACACCATTACCTTCTGGTGCTGTTTCAATATCTATTGATTAAAGACAGGTAGGATTACACCACTAATGAAATAGTAATATGAGGGAATTAATGAAGTGGAAGCTCTTCACTTCAGTGTGAACCAAGATGAGAACCAACAATATGAAGTGTAGACAAACTTCCGCATTACAGAAAAAAAGCTTCTTGGAGTTCTACTTTTGTATTATCTTGGCACACGTGCATGAGGTTGAATAGATACAGAATGTCTCTGTTGTATTAAACTTACTAAGCTTTTGAAGCTCTCACTTTTAAAAGTCTGACTTTCAGTGGCTGATAATGTTTGAAGGAAGTTCTTATTGCTGGCTTTCTAGTTGGTGAGTGAATTTGTTTTTCCATACTTGGCAACTCTCACCAACACAAAAGTTTAGCTTGCTTTAAAAGTGGAAAGGACACTGCATCTATCAATAATCTTGTGATCTGAATCCTTTGAGTCACCTACAGAATTAGTTAGCTCAAGCATAGCTCAGTTTGGCCTTTGAATTTACATGTGAGCTGGAGGATATAATTTCTGCTGACTTGTTTTAGTATATAAACAGTGGTTTTATCTTCACAGTTCCTCCAGATTTTAGCTACTTGCCTGAAAACAGCTTTATCAGGGCAGCCATTGACTTTGCCATTGAAGGTGGAAAGAAAGGTAAGAAGGGATCAAACTACAGTATCCCTTTGGGAGTTTGTCATGCCTAAAAGGGGTGACGCTCATAACCCACTTACATTTGCTAAGAGACCTTCTCTAAATACTGATTTGAACTTCAATAATGTGGTATATTTAATCTCAAAGAAAAAATTGGATAACACTCAAAAAGACAAGGTAGAATTGTGTAGTTAGGGCTTTAATTTTTTCCACTGAATTTTCATGACTTTTTAAACCCTTTCCCCTTACTTCTGTGCCTGTGAGATGATATATCTTCCTTGTGGAATGAAGGTCAAATTACTGTGTGTTAGCATGTATCCTCAGGAATACGCCATCATCAGGCAAACTTGATGCTAACCCTTATTTCCATGATCTAGGTTAAGACCCTCTCTTCTGTACCAGAGTGGTATTCAAATGGGTTACTGCTATGTGTGACAAATGCAAAGGAACTTGAAGAAAGCATGATCTTACATGAGGAGTTCTAGTAATAGAGAAATGTCTTGGAGTTCTGTCTTAAGGGAGATAAAGCAGAGGAGATTATTTCTGTGTGGAGCTAAGTGAGATCACTGCTGTCCTTTGAAGTAGGCTTTGCTTTCAGTGAAGGTAAAAATTGTCCATGCCTTGCCTCCAGGAGGACTTTCACAGAGTCAACTCCTTGTGTTTAAGTAACACATGATGTAGTGAAGGTTAGCACTTGCCTGACAGTTTTGGTGGCCTGCACTTAAAGGATGGCGAAGGAAAACAGTGTCAGAAAACTTGACGGTTCTCCTGTGAACAAAGGCAAAAATACTACCCTACTAGATGAGGAATATGTGTAATTAACTCATAAATGGGTTCAAGGATAAGGAACCAGAAAGTTTCTATTTAACAGTAGCAAATAGCCTTTTTTGATAGGACAATAATATTAAAAATACAACTAAACAAAAATACAACTAAAAAGAAACTACTAATTTTATAATGCTTTTCAGTTCTTCACTACAGATTGGTCTTCAGAGCAGCATTCACATCTTTTTCCTGAACTGTGTAGCCAAATGTGTGTGTGTAAAATTCACACTCCTGATTGAGTCTTCTGTTGTAGGCCCCGAATCTGTCCCAGCTGAGCTGGTGAAAGTAGCGCTGGCACCCATTGCATTAGTTGGAGAAAGCCATCAGTATCCACCTGTGAACTGGGCATCCATTCTTTCTCCTTTGATGAGGCTAAACTTTGGTAAGATTATTAGTTTTCTGTTAACTCCTTTGTATTTGTCACAAGACTTCTTTACTAACACAGCTTTCACAAACTTTAGAGCCCACTTCATGGCTTGAAGTTATTGCAGGGATTGAAGTGTTTGCTTTCAAGACCAACTTTTTAACGTTTTCAAGCATATATTTGTGATCACTGTGTGAACACTGTTTTAACTCAAGACTAGAGAAGATCAGAGCTGAGAAGTTTGGAGCAGCATTGGAAGTTCCCTAAAACACTGGTGAAATTTGACTGAATTTTTCATTTGAACTATTTACAGTAAGAAGAGCCCATCATGAAACTCAACTAATTGTATCTTACTTTCAGTACCCACTAAATGCTGGTCTGGTGCCTGTGTCAGAGGCTGCAGGCAACTGTATCACAAGTTTGAACTTCTCTGTAGTTCATCTAGGTATCACTAGTCTGAAATACACTTTTTACTAAATTACACAGGGTGACAGAGAAAAGCATATCCCTTTCTCCATCATGATCCTGATTTTGTCAGTGCTTCTAAGAAAGTGGTTTTTTTCATGCTGGACAGTAACTTTGATCCTGAAGTATTGTGTCGGACAGCTTGTATAATATTTTTCTGCTCAGGGTATCTGTCAGGGCCTGTTTTGGTTGATAAAAGTGTCTGAGTTTCAAACTAATTTCCTTAAAAAAAACCAAACAACAAACTACTGTGCAAAGTTTCATATTGCCTTATTTGATTCCACTGAGTTTTGTTTCTCCAGATTTATGTAACTGTTATTACTGACCTTGCAGATTCTTTTTGCAGTTGGGTTGGGCAAGTGCTGTTTTGTTTAAATTGATGTGCTGTAGCGCCCAGAATATGGAAGGTTGTTTCTTTTTTATTTCTGGTGTTTATTTACTTTATACTTAGTGTATAAGCACTAGAAATCATGGAACTGTCGTATAAGGATCAACTACTTGCTAGATACTGAAAGATTTGGCTACACATGAAACATTTTTGCTTATACTTGAGCTGCAACTTCTGTTTTACTTGGGTTTCTAGCAATTGACTCTAAAGCCTTTTGTAGGTGTAAGTGAAAGAATTTACTCTGCTGAGCTCTGCAGTCCATGCTGATGCAAATTTGTGTGCAACCTTACGAATAGCTGAAACTTGTTAAATGTATGGGGGATTTTTGTATTCCTGTTTTTCACTTAGGAGTCTTACTTTTGTAAATCAGGGGAATTCCGGAGGAAACAGTACATCAGTTTTGTGGTTGTGTTTTTATTGACTGCAGGCAGCATCGTTGTCTGCATTTTTATACATAATTTCTCTTGTCTGTCCCCACTCTAGTGTGGAATTGCACACCCTTCTCTAAATTATATGCAGGTTTTGCTGTGTGCTATGAAAAATATTCATGTTGTGCTAGAAAGTATAATGCAGAACAGTTGTATTATGACCTAACAGTCCACCTAGAAATGTGGCACTCTTAAGACAGTTCTTCCTAGAAGACCTATATCATGAATATTTTTATGAAAATTAGACTATATGCTCAATTCTGTAGGTCACTTGTCCATGTCTGTTTTTATGAACTTTATATGTTGCATAAATTCTACTGTGAAGATTTGTTCATCTGTAAACATTGAAGACAACAGATTGCTTTCATGTCTTACAAGGTTTATTGCAGTTGTTGCTGAGCAGAAACCATATAGCTTGATTGAAGTAGAACCTGTTTGCTATTTAGTAGAGCTCTGAAGTGAAGAGTCGTAGGCAAATCATAATCTGTGTCTTAGCAGTTCAAGCTATTGAGAGAGAATTTTTGAACAGGTTACCAAACTCTCTTGTTACAATTTTACCCTTTCCAAGTTCTGCAAATGACTTCCCATATAAGATATTTTATTTCAGAGAGCCTGATACTAGACTCTTAAATCTTTGCTTTATTAATGCATTAATGTTAGTGAACTTCATAAAAGTCATTCTATACAGATTGCCAATTTCATTACTGAAAGAAGATTTTAACTTGCAAAGCACGTATTTTAAGTTTTATGCTGACATTTAACAGTAATGTATCTTCTGTCTAATGGGTCAAATACTAGTATCATACTTAAATTGTTTGTCCTATGTTGCTGTGGCAGTCATGAACTATGTAGAAGCAATGCCATTGCTCAGAGTACCTCTTCAACATGTTTATAAATAGTTGTTCTATTAAGAAACAGGCTGTACCAGTCATTAAGGGGACTTTAAAGAAGAAGAAAAAAAAAATCCATAACTATCATAATCTCTATGCACTGTAAGGTCTTCCTGCATGTTAACCTGGAGAATGCTGCCACCAAACACCCACAGCAGCAACAGTGACTGACCTCTGTTCTGTGACATATGAACATGGGGTACATGGAAGAGCAGAAATATGTGAACAAATGCTAGTTACTTCTATGTTTAGAAGGAAGGAATATTGACTCATTTCTCCTTCTGTAGATTAAATCTTCTTTTTATTTGGCAAGAAGTTTAGTTCTTACTTTTGTTACCATTACCACATTTTTATTCTTGAGTGAATTGAAATGAACTTGGACAAATCCTGAGTTTCTTGCGGAAGATGCATGAATGGGAAGAGGAGACTTCTAACATGTATGTGTTAAAAGCTTTAAGCAGCATCTCTAGAAAAGCAAATTTTAATCTAGTGCTCTAGCAGAACAATAACCCTCCTTTATTTTATGAGTTGAGAACAAATTTAAAGTGCAAATAATTTCTTCATAACTGTTTGTTTTCTTCTGGTTTAGGTGATGAGGTAAAACATCTCTGCATTCAACTGGCTGTGACACAGGCCCAGTCATCTCAAAATGCAGCAATGCTTTTGGGGATGTGGGTGGCGCCTCCCCTTGTCTACAGTCTCAGTGTATGTATGCCAGAAAATCTGTGGGACCTCAGCACCTCTCACCTGTAAGATTCCTCAGGAATGATGCTTAGGATGTCTCACCAGAAAAGGATTACTGTGTTCAGAATTCTGCAGAAATATTGTTTAGCAAATATTTATAGTGAGAGAAGGGCTGTTCTGCAGCCTTGAAATTCAATTCTGCTACATTGGTTTTACTGAGATTGCTTAAGACCTTTTTGCTCTCTCTTGTTTCATGCTATATGTCTGATGACTTAGAGATGTAAGAAGGCATGGCACGTAAGGAGAAGTTATCTTTTATTATACCAGCTCATAGTGCTAGAAAACTAAGTCCATAAGCTTGTCTGCTTCTTCCAGCAGTGTCTCTTGATCTAGTAAAATGTGTTACTTCTTGAAAACCTTGCCTTAATTCTGTAGATAGTCAGTCAGTAGACTAACCTATAGTATAATCAAATTTGAGCTTACACTCTATTACAGTGCAGTTCTTCTTACAGAGGTACAAAATTAATTCCATGATACAGTATGTAAACTCCCTGAATCCCACAGTGCACTTGACACTGCAGTTCTGTCAGTTTATACAAGTTGAGGAGCAGGTTCATGACAATTCGCAGAAAATCCATTGTGGATCTCTGATCTTTTCCAGCTCTTCAAGGAGTGTTTTTGTCTTGGAGTTGTTAACTTATTAGTCTTCAAAAATATACAAACACTTGGTGGCAATTTTAAGATATGTGGTTGGAAAGGTACCAAAAAAAGAAAGATTTTATTTCTGAGCACCAGTTTCTCACTGCGGTAGGAGTTTGAGAGCACAGGATGAGCTCAGCCACAGGGTGGGTAATTATTCATTCTTCCTACTAACTAGCAGTATTAATGGTGCTAGGAGATGGTGCTAGGATTTCTGTCCTTGGCTGTCTAGTCAGTCTGTATGCTTTATGTAGGAATGCTGTGGGTACCATATAGGGAAATCACAATTGTCCTGTCAATAGAGACATGATATCTAGATTTCATTGAAAGGAAGTTCCTCAGTTTTTAAGGAAGATTGACATGTTTGAACTCTTCCTAATTCAAGCAATTCATCAAAAGAGGGAAGAAGAATTGAGAAGTATTTATGACTTTGAGTGCTCTTTTGAAGTGGTGTTTGAGCCACTTTCATCCTGTATCACAATAGTTGAAGGTCAGTGAAAAGCTAGAATCTGAAATGATGCAAAAATTTTTGCTTTTCAGATGAAAACCCAAAAGTACCTTTTCCTGTCCCTGCCTGTGTGGATGAAACATGTTGCAGAAGACAAACTACAATCTTTTACAGAAGTGGTTTTGATACAACAGTTTGAAGTGAAGAACGGCACAAAAACCCCAGAAATTTGCCAGTGTGTTTTACAAGGGCTTGTGCAGGCAATGCAGCTTCCCGACCCTGCCCAGTACTGCTGGAGCTTTCTGTGCCAAGCTGTGGAGAAAATATTTGAGCTTCTACCAAATGAAGTTCAGGTAAGGAATAAGTATGAGGTGTATGAACATTGTAACTGGATGGTAAGTCCCATCTTTTTGCAGTCACCCATCCAATTTGAAACATGAAATAGATGCAAAATTTTTAGTAACAGTCGTTAAGGTGTCTGCATAATTTCAATATAAGTTACTTTCAGGTATTCTTTACAATATGACTAAGTTGTGAAACCAATTTAATGTCCTCTTTTCTCTCATAAATGATTTGCTAATGGAAAAATACTGTATTAGTACTGAAATAAATGTTACTGAAACAGAACCAGAGAACAATCAAAAGGGGTTTTTATTCCCCCATAGAGGATTCAGCTTCTCACAGTAATTTAAAGAAACTATCTAGCTACAGAAAATAGCTCCAAGGAAGGACACTTTTCCATTTAAAATAAAATGAACTCTTTGAAAGTTTTCAAATACCATTATTCCTTAGTAATTAAGTACATTGAAGTCCCCAGCAAATACAGAATTTCTCAAATAAAATTAATAAAATGAGGCTAGAGACCAGATTAAATATTCATCAGGATCATTAACAAAGTTCCTGGACTCGCCAATTTTAATGGTAAAGCAACCTGGGAAGTATACATCTAAATATGCATTTATTTTTCTGTTTTCAGAGAGGTAAACTCGAGATGTATATTGATATAGCAAAATGTCTCTCAGAAATGGCCGATTCAGAGATTGATCGCATTGTCCAGGTCTCTAAGGTAATGATGTTCTAATCCTGGTCTTTTATCACCAAATTATGTGAAATAACCATGCCTTACCATTTTTCTTGTCACCAGAGTGTTTTAACCCATTGGGAGCATTGATTGTTTTATCTACCATGCAAGTAAGAGTGTCTTTAATTTGTGGGTAGCAGAGAGAAGCAAAAGTGATAAAAGCCTGTATCCAAAACTTTCTCAAGGCAACTGAAATACTACTGGTTTCATCTGGGAGCTTTGCACTAAGAAGAGAGAGTCTATGTAACTTGGTCTAGTTCAGGCAGGGCTTTTTTAGCAGAACAGGAATGTTGTTAGGTATTCTGAATCCCAGACCAATGGTGCTAACAGCAGACCATAGTCCTCTTTGGTTAACATAACCACCTACTTGAAACTGTAAAGGCATCTCAGTGATGAGCTGTGCTTGAACTGGTGGATCCTTGCTTCTGTTAAAAAAGTTACATGCTTGGACTGAACAACCTGTCATTCTTGAATTAATGTACTATATTTTCATTCACACTCAAGAGTGTTTCCTGGTGGACAGGATGGTTGAGGATGACAGTGGAATAAAAAAGCTTTGAGCTTCTAGCTAACCAGTGGAATCAGTTAGCAGCGGAATTCTTAGCAGCTGAAATGCTAAGGAAATGACCTGTGTGGAAGGACTTGATGGTTTATAAACAAACATCTGTGACATAAAACCGTGTTCTGTTTACTGGCAGATTCACTAGAGAATCAAGCATTTAAATAGGTTAGGGAAGGTAAACTGTCATTTCCTTGTATCTTTGAGTTCTTATTTCTACACTGGAAAGACGATTTAAGAAAAACTTTTTGTCACTGCAATGAATCTGTCTTGCAAGAAGACTTGAGTCTCCAGAATGTCAAGCTGGTTCATTTCAATTTAAAGGGGAATGTAACATTTAAATCAGTATAAAATCAGTCAAACTTTACTGAGTTGCACTTTACTGGACTATTTAGAAACGTGTAAAGTTAAAGTAATATGTACAGTCTTCTGTTTCATAATTTGCCTTGAAGAAAAATGAACCTGCTACATAATAAAAGAATTTCTCCCCTATTTTTATAAGAAAAATGCAGCATCTACTGTTCCCACAAGAAAGGTATATTTTACTTTAACATGTTTTTTAATTGCATTTGCAGAACAATATACAGAAGGCCATGTTCACGAAACTGTATTTAATTTCTCAAGGCAGACTGCCTCTGATGAACTTGAGGGCTGTGATTGATACTGTGGCACAATACCACGAGAAAGAAAATATTTTATGGTTGCTCTTGCATTGTTTCTATCATGCTCGTATTGTGAGCCATGAAAACACAGGTAAGGTCAGGTTTAAAGAAGAAACAACAACAAAATAAACAGATATCAGGGGATCTACACTGATACTTTTAAAATAATTTTAAGATGTGGATTTGGAAACCTAAGTGTTTCCAAATTTCTCCATATTAGAAACTACTCAATCTTAAGAATTTTTCTGCTCTTCAAACACTTGTATCAAACATTGCTGCTATGTTTTTCTCCAGTTCTTTTTCTGTGGATGAGCTACACGTCATTTATCTCAGCCAGATTGCTTGCAGACCAGAGTTTTGACTAGATCTGTGTTTCCTAGTCTTTGTAGACTTTCAGCGTGAGTTAGTGTTAGAAGTGTACATACTAATAGTGTAATAGTGCAACTCTGCTAACCTTCAGATTTAATATCTGACTTACTGGTGTGTGACACAGTAGGTGGGGGCATGTTCCTGTGAGACTGGTTGAAACAAGGAGATAGCTTGCTTTTCTGAACTCAACACAGGAAACAAATTGCCCTTCTGCCTCTTCATAACCATACCAGATAGTTATCTGGTATGTTACTGCGTAGGGCTTCCTCAGCTAAGGGTCTGATAATGGGCTGGAGCTGATGCAAGAGAAGTAGCAAAATCACACAGGAAGATAAAGAAGGAATAAGCAAGAACAGAGGGGGAGCAAGAATTTTGGCCACCTCATTTTGCGTGGCAGAAGGATTTGGCTGCCTGTGTTCACAGAACAACTTCGAAGCATTATATTGCTAGATGTCTTACCTGCCAGGTGTGGTTGAAGAACTTCAAAGAGTAGTGAGTTTTGAATGAGTGAAGTGAGGCTGCAGGAAGCAACATGAAAGAGGGGACACATGTAAAGAGTATGGGGCAATGGTATTGTATGAAGTGACATGGTCTCAAAGGTGAGGATGGTTATTATTTTGTAGAAGGTAGAATGGACTTTGCACAGCAGGATCTGAATCAATGAAATATGTTTCATTCTTGGGTTGAGGGCTGATTGTATTTGCATGCCTTGAATGTATTTGACTGATCCTCTCTTCACTGTAGGAGGATTTTCACAGCACTCCCCGCCTTCTTGCCCAGCATACAGTGGCATCAGTGCTAGACTTAGATGACTGAGGCAAAAACTTCAAGGAGGCTTTAGGTTTCTGTAGTGATCACATATGCAGACTAGGTTAGTGGGACCTGCAGGCTGCCATTATGCACATTACTTCTTGCTCAGCATTCCCTTGTTCTGTGTGCTGAGTGTGTTGCCTGCATTTTAAGCAAAGTTTTGGTATTGTTTAAGTGCCTGCATGCCTTCTGTCAGTGGCAACCATGAATCAAATTTGATAGTGATATTGGTGATCAGGTTTTTTTCCACAATCAGCACTTTGTTGCTATGGTGATTCCCTATGCTTGCCTTTTAATGAAAAACGGTACGTTCTAGTGTTTTATGTGAGTCAGTGTTTTTTATCTTCTTCTAGGAGTGTTGCAAAGAATGGAATGGTTGTTAGACCTGATGGGCTACATCAGAAATTTAGCGTACAAGTCAACGCCCTTAGAAAATGTTGATCTTAAAGAGGTAAATGCTGTGAAAATAATATTAAAATTTTTTGGGGAAAAAGGAAGTTTTGATGTATTTCACATTCTACCGCAGCAATAAGTAGTATTCCCCATGCTTTTATATTTTAGAAGATTGTCACCTTACCTCCACAGAGAAATTATTTTCTTTTTTTTTGTTGAGTGTATGTGTATTTAAAATTCTTACTTTAACCCTGACATACAAATTATTAGAAGCTAACAGTCACTAAAGGAATTTATTGCTTTAAATTTACTGCATTTAGAACAATTAAAGGAAAAATTTGAATTCACTTGTAGAACTGCCTAAGCAGGTCAAAACTGTCTAGCTGCTGTTTCTAAGAGGGCTTGGACAGTTTTAGGGAACTTGGTATTGTTCACTGTTACATCTACTCAGCTATTTAAGTCTTCTGGTTGAGGACATAAAATAAGCTGCCGCTTAGATCAGAAAGGCATTTGTTCCATTGCTGCAATAGTTCCCAACCATTTGTAGCACCACAGAGGTAACCATCTCCAATTTCACTTGACAGTCAACTTGCTTTAAAGAAGTTATTTCCCCATTTAAAATGAAATGTGGATCAGCTTTAATCTAAAGGATGATTTTAGAAGAGTGTGGTTTGCTTTTCTTTCTGTAGATATTTTAGTTTGATTTGGAAAAAGGCTTGAGCGTAAGAGAGTATTAAGAACTTTTTACTTCTTGCATTTTGAATGTTAGCTGAATTTTCAGATGATTGTTTTGAGAAGCAAGCCACCATCTGGATTTTTTGTTTGGTTTTTTTTCCCCCTTCTGTATTACTCATTTAATAAAGTGTATTTTTGGCTCTTTCCTTTTTAGTGCATAGATTTCTTCCTGTGGCTCTTTGCAGCTTCTGTGGTGGCCTGGGCTGACCATGGTGCACCATTACTGCTTGGCCTCAGTGCTGAGTGGTTACCATGGAAGCACCAAAAGGTATTACCAGAATTATCTGAGGATTACATTGGCAAGCACCCCACTGACAGGCTTGCTGTGCAAGAAACGCTCACTCTCCTTCCGAACAGCATTTGCCTTTTGTTGACTAAAGAGCCTTGGAAAGAACAAACACAGAAGGTAAAACTGCATGTAGTTATAAATCACCCCATTTTTAGCAGTCATCTCAAAGTCTTAGGTGGAGTAGTTATTTCCTCTGTATCTATTGAATCTGATTTTTGATCTTGTTTTTCCTTATTTGCAATCAGATATGACCTCTCAAAAGACCTAATGTAGTTTCTCAAGTAAAATGTGAAGATCAAAAAACATTGCAATGTTGGGAGTCAAACTCGTAAGAGGATACATCTGGGAGAGGAGAGTTGTCAGCTGCTGGTAGCAAGTCAGTTTTAAACACTGAAAGACAGATCCCCTTGCAGTAGGTACAGTTGAACGTCACTTCAGCAGCCAATTTAAGGCAGTCAGAGGTCTTCTGTGCAGTTTGTCGTGTGTGTCATTTATTTTCAAATGTAAGTTGAAAATAAGTGTGGAAAACCGTGCCTCATTTGGCAAGCCTACTGTAGGCTGCTTGTGGTTGAGATATGTGGAAATACCATTATAAACCTATAGATTAATAGTTAGCTGTTTTGTGCAAACCAGAATCCATTAAAAACTGTCTCCTATACAGTTCTGTGCTCAGAGTTACTACTGAAGTTAAAATTCAGAATGTGGGAGTAATGCAGGAGCAGGTTGTTAATATGCAAGTACCTAGTTGGGCTTTAGGGAAGAATTTGATACTATTCCCTGAAAATCATCCTGATAAGTTTGAAATACCATGTTGTCCTCCAGGCACCCTGTGCTGCTAGAAAAGAGAGACATCAAGAGAGGGACAAAGTCAGTAAGAATTCGGAAGGATTTGCAAGTAAAACATTTGGACAAGAGACTGATAAGGAAGTATTGTATTAATAGTTTAAAGGCGTGGTCAGGCAAGATGGAAGGAAACTATATACTGTGTCGTCTTTGTTACAAAAAATTATTTCTGATGTAATGAGAAAGAAAAAAGGGAGTTTCCAATCCAGCTGTAGGAGAAATTGCACGGACAGCGAGACGTACTCCAGGGTGTTTGGATAGAAGTTTGACTGGCCACTGCTTCTGATTAGGTAACTAAGAGTTTAGCAGCAATCAGATGTTGCCTGTCAAACTGAAAATAATTTGTAGTGCTCTGATACAGAGGCTCTTTTAATTCAGGTTTTCCTTTATATTTCAATCTTTAGTTTATTGACTGGCTGATCAATATGATGGAAAGTCCTAAGGGAGTATTATCAGAGTCTTCCGCGGACCTGCTGAAAGGTAGGATATTATACTGAGTCCTTATTTTTCTATAACTATCAGTACAGATCAAAATCCAGTTGTTAAAAGGAGTGAGGTAAATCCATACAAATAACACCTGTAGGCGAGCTATATTTTGCCTTTAAGGAAACCTTCACAGATACGTTACAATTCCTGTATGTAACACCTCCTTATATTTGTTTCATCTGCTGATGCTTATGATGTACCACTGAAGATCCAAAGGACATAAAGGTACATCTGGTCCTACAAGCGACCTGTGAATTGTTTTTGAAGTTACCCTTAAAAACAAAATGCAACATACTATTTGGAAACCCTCCAGTACTAGAATAGAAAAAACACAACAATTTATTCAGGTGCAACTGAAGACTGAACTGTGGGGAAAGGATAGGAGATGAGTAATGACAGCCTAGTAGAGTGGTCTGACAAGAAAGGATAGAGAAATGAGGGTTGCTGAAGAGATGTATGAAAAGAAAGGTGCAAAGTACACGATATTTTGAGTTACAGTAATGGCTGGTGGCCCTAGCATGCACCTCATTGCTCACCTAAAGATACAGATTGTGAATACAGTCTGTGTAAATCATTTTAAGAGGACACTGCAAATCCTCTCAAGTGAGGGTACTTGTGCTTCTTTCCATTAACACAAGGCACCTCCTTTGAATCCCCTGATTTGTTGTGTCTAAACATGTCTTCTTGAAATCCGGTTATAAGTTCTTTGTATTACTAGGATAATTACTCTTGTTTTGAGGGTCTGCAATCTTTAGTCACTCTGATAAATTTCAAAATTCCTTTGTCTTGTCTGCTGATCTCCACCAGAAGCAATGCTGAGGCTTGTTGGAGAATCTCCTCTGTACACCAGAAGATTCTGATACACACAGTATGTTCTCAGTATGCCCTGATTAAGATGAGTCATTGTTTTCCTTGAGCTTTTAATTGCTTTTTTTGCTTTTAAGTACTAGAACATGGAAATTCTTTCTAGATGACTAGACTGTGACTGGTCTGGTTACTGGATTTTACCTAAATGCGGGATACTTTCAGATTGAATTGTGGAATCAGTGAATTGCATTTATAATCAGTGAACTGCACAGAGGATTTAAGACATTGTACTTTGTGATTCTGTCCTCCCCAGTGCCTCCTATCTCCCCTTCAATCATTGCTCATTGAATTCAAACTTTCTGCAGTGTTGGTTGCTGTACGTGCTGCTTCAAAGTGATGGTCTAATTAGCAGATCACAGAATCACAGAATGATCTAGGTTGGAAAGGACCTTGAAGGTCATCCAGTCCAACCATTAACCTAACACTGACAGTTCCCAACTACACCAGATCCCTCAGCGCTATGTCAACCCGACTCTTAAACACCCCCAGGGATGGGGACACCACCACTGCCCTGGGCAGCCCATTCCAACGCCTAACAACCTGTTCTGTAAAGAAATCCTCCCTATTATCCAGTGTAACCCTTCCCTGGTGCAACTTGAGGCCATTCCCTCTTGTCCTATCGCTTACTACTTGGTTAAAGATGCTCATCCCCAGCTCTCTGCACCCTCCTTTCAGGTAGCTGTAGAGGGCGATGAGGTCTCCCCTCAGCCTCCTCTTCTCCAGACTAAACACCCCCAGTTCCCTCAGCTGCTCCTCATACGACCTGTGCTCCAGACCCTGCACCAGCTTCGTTGCCCTTCTCTGGACATGCTCGAGTCATTCAATGTCCTTAAATGATGTGATATGATTGCAGCAGGAGACATACTGTAAAGCAGCTGAAAGGTCTAGTACAAAATCACGTTTCAGAGGGGTGGAGAGACTAAAGTGCCTTGTGAACAGTGGAAGTAGCATCAGAAATTGTCAGGGCAGAAAGTGAAAAAGTCATGAAAAGAGTCAGTAAAAGGAGAACTGAATCTATACCTGTCAGTAAAATGACTAGAGAGAATACTCTCACATCCTTTCTAGCCTGGACTGCACAAATTAATGTCATTTGTCCTTGTCTTCACAGTTACACTTCTGGCCTTGAGATCTCTTGCAGAGTACAAGAAGAAAGCAGTGTGGACAAAAGCTTATGGGTGGTAGCTTCATGTCATATCTTACCCAGTGAAGAAACCTGTTCATAGTTGAAAGCATACTACTACTACTACTACTCAAGCATCAAGAAGGCCAATTTCAAAGAGGTTTCCTGTCAGAATCTTTGGGGGTTGTTTGTTTGTTTGTTTGTTTTTTTTATCCTTTTACCTCTTCCCAAAGACTCATAAGAAGAAAACCAGTATTTTGATTTTACTGATGGGGTGTTCTTTTACAAACTACCTAGCATGGTTTGAGATGTGCTGAATCTAAGTTAGAAGTACACATTCAGTTGTTTCAATTGAGTTGTTTTACCAATACCTGGGAGCCTCAGAAGCTGGCGTGGATTATTCCTTTAACTGATAGAAGCTTTGTAGGAATGGCTGGAAAAAAAATAAACTTGTAAAATGTGTTTGAGTGTAGCCTGTTTACTAAAGTATGTTTTCCTGTAACAGACTTCTGAATGAGCATTATTTTTTAACTGATAACCTTTTTTTTTAGCGAAAACACAATGCTTTTGTGCAGTATTGCAACACATTAAAGGTATGAGCAGCATTTCTGAAAGGGTTGGTGTGATTGTTAATTTTGCAGCTGCTTTGTCAAGATCATTGAAATAAGTCAGTGATCATAACAGCTGCTATGTTCCCAGCTCCAGGATGGTTGCCGTTTTCTCTCCACTTACAACTGTTCTTGTCTCCTTTACCTTTCTTTGCACATAAGGAGAGTTTTTCTCTGCCACTAGGCAAAATGCCACTAGGCAAAATGCCACTAGGCATTTTTCTTATTTTATAATCTTCTCTTTCTGAAGGAATAGAGAACTTTTCCATTTTGCAATCTTGCTAAAACAGACCTTAAAAGGGATTCTGTATTTAGCAATCTTCCTCACTAGAGCAGACACATATCAACTGAATTGCTTGGGCACTGGTCCCTAATATCTTCTAAAGCAGTACTAGTGAGAACATTGTTGATTTTGACCAGCTTACACGAAATGTTATCACCCTACATCTAGAAGCCACACCCCATTGCAAGAATTCTCTTAATCTCAGCACTGATAATGTTTCCTCTGTGGAAGAAATTATCATTTGACTTCTTTATGGGCTTTTCTGATCTAACAAGGTTACTGTGGGGTGACAGTGTGCATTCCACAGTGATTAAGTACTTCTTCAGCGATTAGGTATGTGGAGGATTAACGCAGTACTCATTTGTATTTCTGAAATAGTGTATAATAATGGTAATTACCTGCTCTGTATGCAGTATATACTGAGAAGTCAGTCCAACGGTCAATGTGCAGAAGGACTCACTGAAGGCAGTTGTCACTGAGTCAGTATCTCAGTGTATGACATTTCCATTTGTGTGGACTTTTGAGTAACCTCCAACAAAGCCAAATATGTGATATGTTTTAATGATGCCATCTCTAGCATACTCTTTCAAACTCTACTCATCTGACTTTGCATGTGTATTAGCATTTTAATTCTGATGAGAAGTTTTCTGTGCTTTAGATTGCATAGTGGAGCAGTATATAAACATCTGAATTAAACTACACTGACATACAGTAGAAAAGTTAAGCCAAGAGATGGCGCAGCACTGTCTGAGGGTGGCAATGCTAACATAGCTCCAGGGAGCACTGAGGGTTTAGGAGTGTATCTGAAGTGCTTATACACCAGTGCACACAGTATGAGAAACAAACAAGATGAACTGGAAGCATTGGTCCATTTCCAGATCTGTGATGTCACTGGTATTAGTGAGACTTGGTGGAATGAGTCCCATGACTGAAGTGCTGGGGTGCAGGCTCTTCAGGAGAAATAGGCAGGGCAGATGAAGTGGGGGTGTTGCACCATATGTGAAGGAGAGGTATGACTGTACACCACTAATCACAGTTAGTGATAATGTGGTCAAGAGCCTCTGGGTGAGGATTAGTGGATGGAAAAAAAAGCAGATGTCATTGTGAAGGTCTGCTGCTGTTCATTCAACCACTCTGATAGCACTGATGATTTATTCTGTACGCAATTAGGAGAAATTTCTATAGCCCTTGTCCTTACAGGACATTTCAACTTCCCAGAGATAACTAGGAATATTATACTGCTGTGACAGGCAGGTCTTAGAAATTCTTGACATTTGTAGAAGATAACTTCTTGTCACAGGTGAGCCAACTAGGAAAGATGCACTCCTATACTTGCTTTTTGTCAATGGAGAAGGACTTACGGGGGATGTGATGGTAGGTGGCTGTCTTGGCCACAGTGATCATGAAATAGTTTAGTTTAAAACTTTCAGTATAACAAGAAAGAAGGACAGCAGAGCTGCTATCCTGGATTTCTAGAGAGCAAACTTTAAGCTGCCCAGGAAGCTGGTTAGTAGTGTCCCCTGAGAATCTGCTTTTGAGCACTTAAGGATTCATGAGAGCTCATCACTTTTTAAGAACCACCCTTCAGAAGCCTAGGAGCAGGCAGTCCCATTGTGCTGGAAGTCAGGCAAGCAGGGCAGAAAACCAGCTTCGCTGAACAGGGAACTTCTCTTGGAACTCAGATGGAAAAGTAATTCTATGATCTCTGGAAGCAAGGTCAGGCTTTGCAGGAAGATGACAGTGCTGTTGTTCACATGTGATAGGGAGAAAACACAAAAGGCCAAAGGTCAGCTTGAGTTGAAACAGGACAATGTTGGGTCAGATAAGAAAAGATTATGAGTATGTTAAGAGCAAGTGGAGATCTAAAGAAAGTATTGGACAATACTGATGAAGATAGTCACCTGACAAATAGGGATGAAGAGGCAGAGGCATTTAATGCGCTTTTTTTGGTCTCAGTTTTTAATAATACTGATAGACCTTGGGCTGCTGGTCCTCTGAGTTGGAGGACATGTAGGAGCAGTGACATTGTAATGACCAGTTGTAGGAGTTGTGTCACTTGAATCTTTCTAAGTCCATGGGGCCTGATGGGATTCATCCCAGAGTACTGGAGGGTGTAGCAGATGTTACAGCAGGACCCCTCTTGATCATCTACCAAAGGTCTGGGGATGTCCCTGGTGACTGGAAGCTAGCCAGTGTTATTCCAATTTATCAGAAGGGCATAAGGGAAGACCCAGGGAGCTGCAGACCTGTTGATCTAATGTCTCTACCTGGGAAAAAGTGGTCCTACTGGGAGCTATTGAAAGGCACTTAAAGGACAATACAATCGTCAGGTACAGTTAGCATGGGTTCACAAAGGGAAAACCCTGTCTAACTAATCTAATACCCTTCTACAACAAGATGACTCACCTAGTGGGAGAAGGGAAGGCAGTGGATGTAGTTTTTGTGAATTTTAGTAAGGCTTTTGATACTGGTCCTCACAGCATCCTTCTGGACAAGTAGTCCAACTGTTGGATGAGCACCTTCACAGTGCACTGGGTGTAAAACTGGCTGAAGGGCAGAGATCAAAGGGTTGTAGTGAATGGGGCTACATCTAGCTGACCACCAGTCACCAGCGGTGTTTCTCAGGGACAATTTTGTTCAAGATATTAATCAGTGATCTTTATGCAGGAATTGAACGCACCATTCATAAGCTTGCTGATGATATTAAACTGGAAGGTGCTGCTGACTCAAGGGACAGGAGGCCTTGCAGAGGGATCTAGATAGATTAGAGCACTGGGCAATCGTTAATGGCATGAGATTCAACAAGATTCTGCACCTGATATGGACTTAACTCTGGACACATGTATAGACTGGGAGAGGAGTGACTACAGCACAGCCCTGCAGAAAGGGATCTGGGGGTGCTGGATGACTTTAAGCTCAACATGAGCCAGCACTGTGCCCTGGCAGCCAAGAGGGCAAACTGCATCCTGGGCTGCATCAAACACAGTATAACCAGACAGTCAAAAGAGCTGATTCTCCCACTGTATTCAGCATTGGTGTGGCCTCAGCTTGAGGCACTTTGTGCAGTTTTGAGCCCCACAACTTGAGAATGATCTGAAGGTCCTTGAATGCATCCAGAGGAGGGCAACAAAACTGGTGACAGGGCTGGATGTCCTGTGAGGAGAGGCTGAGGACTCTAGGCTCGTCTAGTGTCCTGGTTCAGCCAGGATAGAGTAAAGTTTTCCCCAGCAGAGAGAGAGGGGGAAGGGATCTCCAGCCGGGTTATTCATACCATGATGGTGTCAGGTCCAGGGGCGGAGCCTTTTAGATCTTTCTCTTCTGGTGTTGGTTTTTGCCATACACATGGCGGGTTTGCTCCTTGATCATTTAGTGGTATTTCTCTGTATATCTTTTGTCTTGTTCACTGTTATTGCTGTTTATTGTTGTGACCATTGATACTGTTGTTATTCAGATTGTTCTATCACTCTGTTGTATTAAATTTCATGTTATTTTAGCCGGGGTCTGTGTTTAACTTCCGACCTGATCGGTGTGGGTGGGGGAGGGGCAACAGCCACGTGCTCTCTCATCCCAGCAAGGATTAAACCTTGCACATTAAAAATTGGCGCACCAACGTGGGGCAGACGCTGACCAGAGTGTGGTAGAGCAATCTGTTGGTGTAATCTTTCTGTTTGTATTTCTGTTTGTTTGATAAGAAAATGTTTGCAATGCTGGCCCATTTGCTTGCGTGGTGGAGCTGGATTAACCCTTATATCCAGTGTATAATCCCAGTGGTGGTGTTTGTTATCAGTGGAAAATGTGCAAACGGTCTTATGTTGTTATACTGGCTATTGAATGCTTATGCTGCCTTTGTATCGCTGTGTGTGGGGGTGGGCCAGTAACTGTTTGCCGTTTGTTTTTTTGTTAGGGGTATCACCCCCTCTGTGGGTGAGCCAGGGGAAGAGATCCTTTCGGCTTTGGGGAGTTTTAACTATTCTTGGAGCCCGCAGGCCAGTGTGATTGTGGCACAATGCCTTCTGAATGTCTGCCTGGTTTCGGTTTTGGCCATATGGTATTTCTCTGACAACAGCAGTGCCCGGAAACCTGCCCCGAGGTCAGATAATAGTGAGTGGCAAGGGGTGTGGGAAAAGATGGGCAAAGGCCTGAGTCGGTGGGCACCCCCAATGCTTTGGAATTTCACTCCTGAGCAAATGCAAAGCCCTGAGAAGCTTATGGAGTGCTTAGAAAGGGTGTGTTACTAAGCTGGCAAAACCCAGGAGACACAAATCGCTGCAATGTGTTGGGGACTTGCCCATGCATACCGTGTCCTCTTTAATACCACCTGCTGCCCTCAACGGGAAGAAAAGGCCACACAAACAATATCTGAACCGGGGGCACAGGCAGAGCCAGTCTCAGTCGCCTCCACCAGCACACAGACTGAGCCAGAGAGCCAGGCAGTGCCAGTGTCAGTCACCCCGATACAGAAAACAAAATATACCAGAAAGTCTGTTCATGGAGTGAGGGATGAGGATGAGCCAGGCCCATCAGGGGAACAGGAGGAAGGACCAGAGGTGATTGTCTGATCTCTGTCCCCGATTGAGCTGCGAGATATGCGGAGAGATTAAAGCCGCCTGGGAGGTGAGCAGATTTGCACCTGGCTGCTCCGATGCTGGAACAATGGAGCCAGTGCTTTTGAGATGGAGGGGAGAGAGGCCAAGCAGCTGGGATCTTTGGCCAAG
This sequence comes from Athene cunicularia, assembly GCF_003259725.1. NCBI lineage: Eukaryota > Metazoa > Chordata > Aves > Strigiformes > Strigidae > Athene > Athene cunicularia. The sequence goes on along the minus strand of NW_020799143.1, from coordinate 20,525,382 downwards.
GATGCTGGCATTGATAGGGA
>NW_020799143.1:20522310-20525312 GCF_003259725.1 Athene cunicularia | reverse complement strand
TCTCAGCTGTGGAGGAACTATCTCAGAGGGTCCAGAAAATGGAAGAGGACATGTCCTACGTTCCACTTGCAACGTTTCCCCACCCAAGAGAAAGGCAGCAGAAGGTACACACCACGAGGCACCCTGTGGTTTTTTCTCCGTGACCATGGAGAGAACATGAGGAGGTGGGATGGACAGCCCACTGCTGCCCTAGCTGCACGAGTAGAGCAGCTGCAAGGGAAGGCCATCGCAAAAGGGGAGTCCTCCAAGAAGAGCACAGCTCCAGTGTCCAGTCAGAAATCCCCCAGGCAGAATAGAATGGTGAACGTTATGTCTGACCCTCTTGAGGGGACCAGTAAATCATTCTTGCAAGAAGTGAGTGATGATGAGCAGGATTAGAGGGGCCCTGCCTCCAGCCAGGTGGAATAAAGGGACAATCGGATTTACTGGACAGTGTGGATCCGATGGCCTGGCACGTCAGGCCCACAAGAGTATAAGGCTTTGGTGGACACTGGCGCACAATGCACCCTGATGCCATCGAGCTACAGTGGGGTTGAATCCATTTGCATCTCTGGAGTGACAGGGGGATCCCAACAGCTGACCCTACTGGAAGCTGAAGTGAGCCTGACTGGGAAGGACTGGCATAAGCACCCCACTGTGACTGGCCCAGATGCCCCGTGCATCCTGGGCATAGACTATCTCAGGAGAGGGAACTTCAGAGACCCAAAAGGGTACCGGTGGGCTTTTGGTGTAGCTGCCCTGGAGGAGGTTGAACAGTTGTCCACCTTACCCGGCCTCTCAGAGGATCCCTCAGTGGTGGGGCGGCTTAACGTTGAGGAGCAGCGAGTGCCGATTGCTACCAGGACGGTGCACTGGTGGCAGCAGTACTGCACCAACCGAGACTCCCTGGTCCCCATCCATCAGCTGATCCGTCAACTAGAAATCCAGAAGGTGATCAGCAAAACTCACTCCCCCTTCAACAGTCCTATATGGCCAGTGAGGAAGCCTAATGGCGAATGGAGGCTAACTGTGGACTACTGTGGCCTGAATGAAGTGACGCCAGCAATGAGTGCTGCAGTGCCGGACATGCTGGAGCTCCAGTATGAACTGGAGTCGAATGCAGCCAAGTGGTACGCCACAATTAATATTGCTAACACGTTTTTCTCCATTCCGATAGTGCCAGAGTGCTGGCCACAGTTTGCTTTCGTTTGGAGAGGCATCCAGTACACCTGGAATCGATTACCCCAGGGGTGGAACCACAGCTCCACCATTTGCCATGGACTGGTCCATACTGCACTGGAGAAAGGTGGGGCTCCAGAACATCTGCAGTACATTGATGACATCATTGTGTGTGGGAACACAGCTAAGGAAGTCTTTGAGAAAGGGAAGAAGATAACTGAAATCCTCCTGAAGGCCGGCTTTGCCATTAAGCAAAAGAAAGTTAAGGGGCCTGCAAGGGAAATTCAATTCCTAGGAATAAAATGGCAAGATGGGCGTTGCCACATCCCAATGGAGGTGATAAACGAGATAACAGCCATGGCCCCACCAGCCTCTAGAAAGGAGACTCAGTCTTTCCTGGGCGCCGTGGGGTTCTGGAGGATGCACATCCCGAACTACAGCCTGATTGTGAGCCCTCTCTACCACGTAACCCATAAGAAGATCGATTTTGAATGGGGCCCTGAGCAACAACACTCCTTTGAACAGATTAAACGAGAGGTTGCCCAAGCAGTAGCCCTTGGGCCAGTCCAGGAAGGGCAGGAGGTTAAGAACATGCTCTACACCGCAGCCGGGGAGAATGGCCCTACCTGGAGCCTCTGGCAGAGAGCACCTGGGGAGACCCGAGGCCAACCTCAAGGCTTTTGGAGCTGGGGATACAAAGGCTCTGAAGGCAATTACACACCAACTGAGAAGGAGATACTGGCAGCGTACGAAGGAGTTTGGGCTGCCTCAGAAGTGGTCGGCACTGAAACACAGCTCCTCCTGGCACCCCGACTGCCGGTGCTGGGGTGGATGTTCAAAGGAAAAGCTTCCTCCACACATCATGCAACAGATGCCACGTGGAGTAAATGGGTTGCGTTGATAACACAACGGGCTCGAATAGGGAACCCCAGCCACCCAGGGATACTAGAGGTGATCATGAACTGGCCAGAGAGCAAAGATTCCGGGATGTCACCAGAACAGGAGGTGACACGTGCTAAGGAGGCCCCACCATATAACAAGCTGCCGGATGAGGAGAAGCGATATGTCCTGTTCACTGATGGGTCTTGTATTGTGGGAAAACATCGACGATGGAAGGCTGCTTTATGGAGTCCCACACAACGGGTCACTTAAACTGCTGAGGGACAGGGTGAATCGAGCCAGTTCGCAGAGGTGAAAGCCATCCAGCTTGCTTTGGATATTGCTGAGTGGGAAAAGTGGCTGAGGCTCTACCTCTACACTGACTTGTGGGCAGTGGCGAATACCCTGTGGAAATGGCTGCAGCAATGGAAACAGAGCAACTGGCAACGTAAGGGTAAAACTGTTTGGTCTGCTGAAGTATAGCAGGACATTGCAGCCCGTGTGGAAAACCTCGTTGTGAAGGTGCACCACGTGGATGCCCATGTACCCAAGAGTCGGGCCACTGATGAGCATCAACACAACCACCAGGCAGACCAAGCTGCTAAGATCAGAGCGGCTCAGGTGGACTTGGACTGGCAGCACAAAGGTGAACTGTTCATAGCCCGGTGGGCCCACGAGACCTCGGGCCACCAAGGTAGGGATGCAACATACAGGTGGGCTCGAGATCGAGGGGTGGACCTTACTATTGACACCATTGCAGAGATCATCCATGGATGTGAGACGTGTGCTGCAATCAAACAAGCCAAGCGGGTGAAGCCCCAGCGAAATGGAGAGCGATGGCTGAAATATAGATATGGAGAGGCCTGGCAGATCGACTACATCACACTGCCAGGCCTCTCCGTATCTATATTTCAGCCATCGCTCTCCATTTCGCTGGGGCTTCACCCGCTTGGCTTGTTTGATTG